>NC_048410.1:27377246-27398559 GCF_013103735.1 Etheostoma cragini | reverse complement strand
TGGTGTGTGTGTGTGTGTGTGTGTGTGTGTGTGTGTGTGTGTGTTGACCTCATACTGCCATGATGTCACATCCACAACAGTTGCATTACCAGCAGCAGCAGTCTTCATGTCCACACACATTACAGTTTCTAACTTTCATGCAACAAAGTGAACTCCAAGGAAATCACATCTTCTACTTTTCTTATCTATTCATCTTCACTCAATTTAGTACACAGTGTATGACATGAATTCACAGTTGGGACTAACTGAGGTCGTGTCTTCCATATTTTTGTGTTGGTTTTTAGAAGTCTGGCAAACAACAAGAAGAACATCTTACACCAGAGGGAGACAAACTCCAAACTCCACCATCTCATCAGGTCTGCTCTGTCTCATTGATCCTCTTTACAGAGACTAGTTTGCTTCTGCTTTTTGAAATGTGAATGTATGTTTGAGTTGAATATGATGAGTATTGAGTATGTTGAGTGTGTTTTTAAAATATGTCACAATGCAGCCAACTTCAGTAAGATAAGTTCAAACTTCAATTCATAACAAGAGTTATCTTGAGACACTTTACATATAGAGTAGGTCTAGACCACACTCTATAATTTACAAGGACCCATAAGTTCTAGTAGTTCCCTCCAGAGGAAGCAACAGAAAAAACTCCCTTTTAGGAAAAAACCTGGGACAGACCCAGGCTCTTGGTAGGCGGTGTCTGACGGGGACAGTTGGGGTTGAAATGAAGAAATCTGGACTATAAAAACTGTCTCCCCTATTTAAAAACACCTTCTCGTTCTAAAGATGCCCCCGCTGTCCCAAACATCGTCTTCATTTAGTGTAGTCAAAAATGGGACAGGACGGCATGGCCTGTCCAGCCGTCTGATGAAAATACATTTTCTTATGAAAAATATTGAAATGTATGGGAAAAAAAAAAATAGTAACAGAACTAGTTGTGTGAGTTTTAATGTGTATTCTATTCTGATTAACAAAACAGTTTAAACCAAATGGATCAAACAATTAGAAAGCCTTTGGAACATAGGTGGTTAACCAACAACAGAAATCGAGTCTGCTTGTTACCATAGTTATCACTATGGTAACAACAAGACTCTCCTGGCTGGCTAGCTAGTTGGCCTTTTACACAATGTACCAAGGATCACCATTTCAAGGTTAAGAAGGTTACAAGAAGCATGAAACCGTCATTATTTACACTCTATTCTCTCCCAGATAACAGTCCATGTTTTAAGCAATGCAGTGTTAAAGGTTACCGCGACAACAGTGGCTTCTCTTTAAAGTTGTATGGACAGTTTGGACAGAGGGGGCCCTCACAGAGGTCCCATTGAGTCAAACGGGCTTCATGCTTCTTGTAACCTAGTAACACTCCTATTTAGTAAGAAATGGTGGACACTGATGATGGCTTCTAGCTGAAACGCATTAGTTTTTTGCCCTCTTTAAATAAGAAGATAAGTGATCTGACTTTTTAGTTTAATCTGACCCTGTCCCAGCCGTGGACTCCGTACATTGTCTAAGATTTCGTGCCTTGTTGGCCACTAGTCATTATATCTTTCATAATTCAATAATTCAAATCAATTCAACAAGACTCGGTTTTCCGTCTTCCATTTTCTTTTACTGCTGCTAGCGCATTCGCTGCTCATGATCTGACCATAGTCCAGCATACACAAAGAGGATATGTCCCATGTGTGATTTCTGTCTGATTTGGGCTAGTCTATGTCCTGCAGGGTGTCCGATGTGGGCTAGTCTATGTCCTGCAGGATGTCCGATGTGGGCTAGTCTATGTCCTGCAGGGTGTCCGATGTGGGCTAGTCTATGCCCTGCAGGATGACTGATGTGGGCTAGTCTATGTCCTGCAGGATGTCTGATGTGGGCTAGTCTATGTCCTGCAGGATGTCCGATGTGGGCTAGTCTATGCCCTGCAGGATGTCCGATGTGGGCTAGTCTATGTCCAGCAGGATGTCCGATGTGGGCTAGTCTATGTCCTGCAGGATGTCCGATGTGGGCTAGTCTATGTCCTGCAGTATGCAAACACTTTCTCTGCTGTTTGGTTCATGTTTAGGTACCACTTTGTGAAATAAAATGGTTAATTTTATAACATGTGCAGAGCCAATGCTTCTGGTTCTGCAAATATATTTTAGCCTTAAATATTTAAGACTGAGCTTTGTTGGTTGAGCATGTAGACAGTACTGCTATTGCCGTTGTAATGCAGTATATGCTGGAAGGTAAAATAATTTATTTTAATTTGTTCTTTTTGCGACTTCTATGGCTTTTTGAAAATGGCCCACTCACTTTTGCACAGGCCCGTAAAGTAAAATACTAATTGTCTCTACACCACTGATCTGTACTCTTTGAAAAGTCCCCACTTTACAAAATATATCCCCACTTTCCCAAAAAGTGTCTTCAATTTCTAAAAATGACACCACAGAAAAGACGTCGCCACAGTTTCTCTCATTGCCTGCAGTATTTTTATTTACTACAACAAGTAAACTCTAAATAGCATTACTAAAGGTGTGTATTGAGATGTAATATTGGGTTTTATCTTGGTTGTAGTGAAAACTGAAGTTTATTTCCTGACAGTATTGGTGCGATTGAATCACAAAGTCCACAGAAATCCTTTTGAAACTGGAATGAAATCCAGTCTGATGCCGGCTCGGATCCAAACTTGTGACTTTGAGATGTTGGTCACAAGTCTGCAGATAGAATTTGGTGTCTGAGCTGTGTGTGTGTGTGTAAGAAGCGGCAGGCTTGTGGAGGATTGTGAGGTATTTTTAGGAAGGAGAAAGTGAGTGCTCAGAGCCTCTTTTTTTTTTTTTACTTAAAATCATAATTTCTACTCTACAGCTTTATTTTGTACATATTCAGTTTATTTATCAATGACGTAACTACATACTACACTCTAGGAAATTTCTGTTTATTAACAGTTGTATGACTATGTTTTCTTACAGAAATTGTCCATAGAAAGTGATTCACAGTTGTATTTGTGTTTATTTATGTTTCCGATTGCATTTTGGGAACTTTATCTGTGCTCCGTCTGCATTTCCCCAGTAGGTTCCTGGATAAGGGAGCGTCAAAAGCCTCAAAAAGCTTCAAAAGTGGAACAAAAAGCGTTGAAAATGTGTAAAAAACGAGCCAAAAGAGAAATAAGAAGCGTTGAAACAAGCGCCAAAATTACTTTATCTGAGAGAATGTGAAATAACATTTGAAATAACAGAAAATGTTCTGAGTTTTTACTTCAGCTGCAATTTTTTCTTCAATTTTTGTTTTTAGTTATGGTTAATGAGAACTTTTTTTCTGTTATTTTACGGATTTATTTCTTAGAGTGTAGTCACTCAGTTTTATTGGTTTAGCTGACTCTATGAACTGAATATAAATTGCCCATTGTCATTTTGACTTCCTGTCACCTTTGGGTTGCCAGGTCTGTCTCCCACCTCACTGTCACATGGCTCACAGCATGGTTTCTCGGATAATGCACACAATACGTCTTTACTCCTGCTACATATTTATTTCAGATCTTTCCTCTCAGTTCCTGCCGTGTCGTTCAGACGTCACACTGACAGAAAAAAACCTAAACTGTTTTCCTCATTGAGAGTCAGAAACAAAATAAACCCTTCCTTCAGCAGTTTGTGGAGCAGCAGAATGTCTGAGTCGACTCACGGAGAATGCGAAATATTCTCTGACGTCTTTGTGATTTTACACACTCACTTTGTTTTTAGAGACACAAGTGAGTCCGGCCTGTTTACACCGAGGCAGACCTCATGGCTGTGTCATGAAGAGACTGGGGGAATGCTCCATTCACGGCTACTATGTACTTTTAAAACCATTTAATAATCGAATGCTTAGAAATCTGTAAATCATTTTAGGAAAAACCATGTAAGTTGCCAAGTAAAATAATCATCCTGTAGCCCACATCTTTGTATTTATTTGTTCTCCAAGTGTCTCGAAACCCTTATTTAGTCGAGTTCACATAATCAATTTATTGATTTGCCGGTCCAGTCAAAGAGACTGAGATGGAAAGTTATTTTAAACCCTGAAAGATTATGAACCTTTAAGAAAACATTTGAGGTTGCAACCCCAGAATCAACCTCCTCACTCTGTCTCTGTAACTTAGTACTTTTACTCAAGTAGAAATTTGAGGTACTAGTAATTTACTTGAGTATTTCCATTTTATGTTTTTTTTTTATACTTCCACTTCACATTATTGTATGTTCTCTCATTAAAGTTATTTGTAAACTATTGTTACTTCTCAGATTACAATCCCTGTATATCCCAGTTTTGAGATTTTGAATGGGATGGAGAAAATAAGAATATTCTACTTCTATTTAATACAAATAAACTCTTGAAAAACTCTTGGATCAGCAGCAAAATGCATTGTCACAAAGCTGAAAACAGCTGTTGTGACACCATGAATAGTTGACTTTTAGAGATACGTGGTTCTCACAGGACACCTACAAATATATGATGATCTTACAGAATATGATGCATTGCTGTACTCAACAGTATATACAGGACTTAAAATGAGCACAACCTTAAACATCCACAACAATAAAATGCAACATACACAAGAATGCAGCAGTAACATCCATCCAGAAGTATCATGCGTACTAGTAAAAGTCGGACAGGGATCATTTGACTGTACAGTGAGTAATTTCACTTTTCACACTTTTAGTATTAAGTGAGGTTTTGAATGCGGGACCCGGATTGAGGGGTCTGAATACTTGTTCCACTCCACAGTTTAGACGTGGTCACATTTTCCACATTTTGTCTGAGGTGAAGGAATGCAGTAATGTTGAGCGTTCAGCTGGGCTTTAAACCCATTAACAAAACCCGAGTATAGCCGGTAATTCCACATGAGACAGAAAAAGCCACGTCAAATGACACAAATTTATTTGAAGATATTTCAGATCACATACATCTTTAATGTAAAACATCCTTCCATAGAAAACTGTTTATGTACTGCAATATGTTGCTTGGTTTTTTATTTTTATCCTTCCACTCCTGTCATTTTACATATGTAACTTTACTTTATCCCCTGGTGTTGTGTTATGAATAAGCCTGGTCAAATGTTTTTTCCGATTCAAACCATGCGCAGCTACAGGACTCAGCCAAACAGAATTTTTGGGGCAAACGCAATTTTTGAAAAACTTACTTTATTGACTGTTCTGTATTATACTGTCAAACGGACTCTTTAGTCACCGGCAAAAAAAAACAACTGCTTCAGTAGCAAGAGGCAATTCCTGTGTTCAAAATGTGCCAAAAATCCTTCTTCTGGAATCTTTCTCTGTTTGTATTTTTATTTCCTTATTTATTAATTTATTGCACAAGGAATATCTCTGGAGATATGGCATCTCTGGGTCCTCGGTGGGACAATACCAAAGACAAGACGTTGCAGTACACTATACACATTTAGCATCTGCTGATTAATTCCATACCTGATACTGTATGTTATAATCCACTAAAGTTAGGGATGATACGAGGCATAATACAAGATATACAAATCCCCATTTTTGTTCTTTTGTTCACGTCTTCACCACTGATATGACTGTAAGGGGCTCACCAAAGTTATTACACTTCACCCTAAAGGAAAAATGTATTTCTGTATAGCTTTGATGGCAATCCATCCAATAGTTGGAAAGAACTTTCACTTAAAAAACACAAATGTAAACCTGATTCAGCACCACAGGAAAACTCAGAGGATCTCCAAAGTCATTAAGATTCATCCTCGGGGTACTGTGAATCTCTGTATCCAATTTCATGGCATTACGTCCAATAGTTGGTGAGATATTTCAGTCTGAACAATATGGTGGACCATCCGAATCCGACCAAACGATCAACATTGCCATACATTGATATGTTACTTAAAGAAGTTTTTTTTATGTAGTTCACTGGTAGATGGATAATAAAGTTTGTGTATGTAATGTAAAGTGTAATGTAACATGATGGGATAATTACACTGTATTGTAATTTATATACACATAAGTACCATCCAAAATACCAATTAATACCACATTTTGACTTCATTAGAACACATCAGTCTGTCTGTCTCTCTGTCTCTAACCACCAGCTGCGCTCTGTTCATTAAACTACTAACCAGCTTCCACATGGCTCCTGTTAAACCACACACACACACACACACTTACACACAGGCACGTGAAAAGACAAGAGACTGTAAATAGAACGGTTATGGAAATTGATCTGTTTTATTTTCATCAGTGTCACATGAAACTTAGAATCTCCTAAATGTGTAAGTTGGTTGTATTCTAGAAAAGATTCTTGTATTTTGAGTTGATTTGGGGTTTTACAATCATCTCTCTGCAGGTGAACGTGTACTGAGGTACAACATAAACATAGTGTGGTCCTCCTGGCACCATCAAAGGCCCACTTCCGATCGGTTTACACGTCACCGCTGGTTCCAGTTCAGCTCAGGTTCTTGTCCATTAGACCCACATGAGCCTCATTAGCCTCAGCAGATCTGAGCAGCAGCAGGCGAACATGTGAGATGTGTGAGCGGTCATGAGACACAATGTGGACTTTCAATTAAAACAGAGCCGCCTGACGAGCTGCTGCCCATTAAACCGCCCAAATCTCAGCTCTAACTGGCTGAATCCAGAGTCTGAATCGGGACCTGACAGAGTGAATTTATCAAGGTTTAGGTGATCAGATTTAACATAACGGATGTGAACATGCTTCAGTTTAAGCTACAGGATAATTCTAGGTGAAACAATTTTTTTAACTAGCTAAGTGAATAGGCAGCTATGGAGACTTGGCACAATGTCAGTCAGGGAAGGTTATTTAGTAAATTTATGGTTTTTTACAAATCTGAGGTGCTTGTACTTTGTCCTTCTATCCCTCTAAAATTCTAATTCAAAGCTAAACATGTCACTTTTTACAGCATTTGTCTATTGCTGTAGCTTAAACTTCCCAACAGTATAAGGGAGTGCAAATTAGCAAAACCTTGAAGTGCCCATATTCTGAAAAAAAACACTTTTTCTGGGATTTCTGGGTTATTTTGTGTCTCTGGTGCTTCCACATGCATACAAATAAAAAAAAAACTATCCAT
The DNA here is from genome assembly GCF_013103735.1 of Etheostoma cragini. Lineage (NCBI taxonomy): Eukaryota > Metazoa > Chordata > Actinopteri > Perciformes > Percidae > Etheostoma > Etheostoma cragini. The sequence goes on along the minus strand of NC_048410.1, from coordinate 27,391,514 downwards.
GCTGTAATGAGTGAGATCTGGTTTCTGAATGTCCTCTGCCTTAAGTCTCCAGGTGAGCTGTTCAACATCTGTGCGGCTTTCTACGTCACTACGGTGGCTAACCGTAGCACATGCTAGCGCGTTCTCAATGGCAGAACACTGCTGCAACACACAATAGTTGAACACAATCTACTTCCATGTCCCGGTTCTGCAGTTATTCCACAAGTGCCCCTTGTCTAGAACAAGTCTCCTAAGCTGATCCTACCTTGGAGAAAGAGCTATCTAGCTGATGGGATCTTACCTCGCTACTGAGCATGTGCGACTAACAACAAAGATAGTATAGAAGGGTGATGTCTCACTCTGTAGCCAAGACAAAGACATAAACACACAGGGTGAAAACATGATCTGCAGCAATGTGCAGTACAACAAAAATATGGTGTTTTTTGAAAAGGAAACCACGTTAACCTATTCTGGTACAACCTCAAAATACAACTATGAACCTGAAAATGAGCAGAATATGGGCGTTTTAAAACTCTGCAGAGGTACATTGCAACATAAACAATAATGCAGCAGTGATATTAATCCAAAAACATAACATTTAATACTAAAACACTGTCGGGGAACATTTTACTGCATAATGATTTTTCATTTATTTAATTTAGGACAATGCTCATACTGTTAATTGCCAGTGTTTAATGTGGCTAATTTTCAACTTTAGCTGAACTTACTTTTAATTTTTAACATGACGCATGCAAACATGCAAAGCAGTGGAAACAGGAATAAAATACAACAGTCATGATGGCTTACTTAATACAATGTTAAAAGACGCAGTACAAGTTAGTAAAATGAGGATTTGACATGACAGACACATAAGCCTTAAAGTACAAGACACAACTTTAAAAGAGCTTACCAAATTGGTTTTTAAGGTTATTTTTGGGGTCTTTTTCATTTTATTAGAGTTGATAGGTATCAACGGTGTACTTCATTACTGTTTAATCTTTCATCTTATTTTGCATTAATTGTGGCACATTACCCTTGTTTTTATGTTTGTTCTATGTCTATTTGGAAGGTGTAAGTTACTATTATTATGGGTTCATTTCCATCTTATTATGCATTAATTAAGTCTATTCATGGAAAGGTGCATCTAATTCCCTACTACATATGTGTACACACACACATGTATCATGTTATTGTTATTTTTATTATAACAACATTTTTACAACTGCTTACACACGTCAACTGTGTCTCCTTTGTTCCAAACTCTACACACAATTCCCCAAATCTCCTTCAAAATGAAACACCACATTCATAAACATCTCAAAACGAAGCGTTTGCATCAAAACTTTTATCATAATAGTACATTTTTGGATATGCCATGTGTACACTGTTGTTCTAAATATAAAGCTCTTTCATAGGTCTTTCATAGACTCAGTACATCTACATTTGTATACAATGTTCTACAGTGAAAGTACAGTGTAAACACCAGAAAATACATATTTTGCCTATCATTACTGTTGTGACATTGAGACAGTGTTGTATACAGTAGCATACAAGAGTACAAAACTACAAACATGTAAGCCAAAGAGATCCGTTTTAGAATAAAGAACACATTTGTGTGTAGCGCATTTTGGGTAGATTTTTTTGCGTCAGCAAAAAACTGTAATATAATTGGTTGCTCACGCTCACCCTCCTGACGATATATATATTCATTCACATGAGTCCCAGTTAGTGTGATAGAAGAGCAACACAGCCTACCGGGTTAGTTAGAGGGGTGGTAAACCCCCCTACCTTCCAAAGGATCAATGGAGTCTCTATCAGTTTAGAGGTCATCACATAAATTGCAGTGAAGTAAAAAGTACAACATTGGGGTGGGGTAGTATTGTAAAGCAGCACAAAATGGAAGTAAAAGAACAAAACACAGTATAAGTACTGTTTTTTGCCACATGTTTATATGTCTGTCCATACTTTTTGCCATTTATTTCCAAACCAGTCATCCATATTCCTACAGTTGAAGTCTGTCTGTATGAGTGTGTGTTTGCAGGTCGTGAGTATATGGACAGAAGCGACATAAATACACGTGTGACTGACAGCTGTATCGTAATACTTCATCAGTTTTGACACGTTACCATGGCCGCGGTCAAGCTTTTCTCACTTTTCTCACCATTGGACTAAACGTGCATGAACACTCCATTTCTTAGGCAATTAAAGTCTCACTTCATTATCAACCAGTCTCAGTGTGTGTGTGTGTGTGTGTGTGTGTGTGTGTGTGTGTGTGTGTGTGTGTGTGTGTGTGTGTGTGTGTGTGTGTGTGTGTGTGTGTGTGTGTGTGCGCACCTCACGTTTAGAGTTAAAACTGAAGTGAAATCACATTACTTAGTCACGTTACTACAGGAGCATGAGGCCAAACCAGACTCCACTTACACAACCAAAACAAAAGAAATCCCAGAATCCTGTTTAGAAAGGAATCCCAACACACACACACACACACACACAGACACACACACAAACACACACACATTTCTACAACACATAGCTCCATTGGCTGCTGCTGATGAATGGACAAGTTGTTGACCAATCAGAAGCATGTGACCGGTGAATATGTAGGCTGCTCAGCATCAGCTGGCCGCATTCAGACTGTCACTGCATCACACACACACACACACACACACACTTAAACACTCTAACACACACTGTAAGGGACAGCTGCTTACATAAACACACACAGTCAGCTTTATATTCATCATCACCAGTCGTCTGACATCCGTCCATCATGCATAGCAAAGAACAAATCAGGTAAGAAAACACCTTTAATACATTTTACTGCATATGCTGTATGTTTTATTGTTTTTTCTCAACATACCAGACCACTGTTTACTAAACTTGTTGACTTGGGACCTCTCGTCATTGCATGTATTTATTATGACCAGTTTCTTTTTTTGAAAGCCTGAAGTAGGTACATGGTCATGAATACTAGCCTACTACAATACCCATGAGCCTACAGGGTGTCGTTGCCATAGGAAGAAGCCATTCAGAGCGTAAATTGGAGTAATATAGTATACAAAATGCTTTGCAGGTGCATGATTCTTGCCAAAAATGCACATTGGGAGGCATAGTTTTCCCTGTAATGTTTTACACAGTACACAACCTTCCTGTACTGTACTTTAGCCTTTTTATTAAAGACCCAGATATTTGGCTGAAGCTTAGAATGTAACGAGCAGATATGAGAGTGGTGTTAAACTTCTAATCAGAAAGCAAATAATATCAAATTTTCAGTCAAAACTGTGACGTTTGATCAGTTTGTTTGTGACTGTCATAATACTTCATAGCTTGACCATTATTGCGGTCAATTTTGACATGTCAACATGGTCAATGTCAGGGTAAACTTTATTATCCACAAGTAGGGAATTCACATGGTCACTATTACACGCTCCAGTGTCCACATAACCTATTGCATAACATTAAAAACACACGCGAAACAGTAAAAGAAAGACAAGCAAGGACAAGACAGACAAAACAGTAAGTAAGCACATTGATGAAACATGACAAGCATGTATGAATATATAAAATAGTTGATTGCTGATACAGAATGCATATTGTTGTGTAGTCTAATTGCTGTGGGCACAGAGGACTTGCTGAACCTTGTAGTCCCAGGAGTCTGCCCCTTGACCTGTTGTCTCTTAACCCTCATGTTGTCAAATTGACCCATTTTCCTATATTAATGTTCTTTATAATTACCCAAAATAACATGATTGATTCCACACAACGCTCTTTGGCCAGTAAAAATCTCTACTTTCATTCATTTTGGGGTGTCTTATTCAGTTTTATAGCATTTGAAAAAGTTGTAGTGGTTTCGATAAAGTATTGAGATAAAGTTGACATATTCAAGTCCATCAACATCCGTTCCTTTAATTTGAGTCTAAATAATTCCTAATTTCTGCTTTTCTAACTCAGACATTAGGTATGATTTCCAATTAATGAGGTTTAATGACCATACATTTCAAAAATAACTAAAAACTGAAGTTAAGTGAGTCCAAAGTGTTGAAAAAAGGGACATAAACGTAACAAAAAGTTAAAAACATCGATAAAAAGCAACAACAAAAGTGTTGATTTATAATTTTCCCGGGAAGACAACACAAGGGTTAAGACATTCTGATGAAGACGGTGGGTTGAATGAGTTAGAATTTGTTCTTTCATGCGGCAGACCCTGGACCCTGGAGTCCAGCAGGGCAACAAAATGGGTCAGAGGACCAGGCTCCCACACAAACTCATTGTGTTAACCCTTGTGTTGTCTCCCCATCAAAATCAACACTTTTGTTATCGATGTTTTCAACTTTTTTTGTCCCTTTTTTCAGCACTTTTTTCAATGTCAGTGTCAATTGACACATTTTATTGATATTTTTAACTTTTGATCTCGTTTTTGTCCTTTTTTTCCAACACTTTTGATGCTTTTTTTTTTTACGTTTTCCACACTATGTAACACTAACTTCAGTTTTTGCAGTTATATTTGGAATTTATGGTCAATAAACCTCATTGATAGGAAATTATACCTAATGTTTGAGTTGGAAAAGCAGAAATTAGGAATTATGTAGACTAAAATTAAAGGGATGGATGTTGATGGAATATCACAGACTGGAATATGTCAACTTTTACTCAATACTATTTCAAAACCACTTTAAATGCTATAAAATTGAATAAGACACCCGAAAATGAATGAAAGTAGATATTTGTTCTTGCCAAAGAGCATTGTGTGGAATCAATCATGTTATTTTGGGGAATTATAAAGAACATTGATATAGGAAAACGGGTCAATTTGACTGTTCATTACAAGATTTCCTTTGCATATTGTGAGCTGACTCTGAAAGCAGTTACTCAGAGAACAGTGTAAAAGAAAGCAGTTCTAAAGGTTTAATGAGACACACGAGATTATGTTCATTTTCTAACAATCACTCTATTCACGTTGACGTAGGAGTAGATAGATGAGGAAGGGGCACCAGAGCAAAGCAGGATTGGTTCAAGGCAGATAGATCCATATTAACACATCTTCAGTAACTAATGTTACAGGTTTTTTTATGATAACAATTTTTGATATCAATTAAGTCGATGAAAAAGTCTTGGTTCAGAGTTCAGAGATTCACAACACTCAGAAACTCACATGGCAATGTGACCATTATGTAATATTTGGGCATCTTCCGTTCTATGCTGAGTTTAAGATGAGTAATCAAAAGTATGTGTTCCATTTTAAATGAAGAAAAAAGATTGGTTTTGACATGGAATAACATTAACGTCAATCAACATTATTTAAAAGCTTCAAAGTAGAGGTCTTTGGGGATTCACAAATTCCTCCTAAAATAATTCAATTTGATTTCCTCCTGTCCGCAGTCACGACGAATACCAGAAGACAGCTGACTGGCTGATGGCTCAGACGAAGCACCGCCCCCAGGTGGCAATCATCTGCGGGTCTGGACTGGGCATGCTCGCCGACACCCTCAAATGTCAGGACTCCTTCCCGTATGGTGACATACCGGGCTTCCCTCAGAGCACAGGTACTCTGAATAGAGATTCTTTATTATATATTGAAAGCCCGATTCACAATGAAAAAGGTGACAGAGACACTTAAACAAAGTGTTCTTTAATAATTGAGCTCAGGAGAAGGGTAGTGGAACAAACTTTGACTTGGGATTTGTCTCACAGTATTGAGGCGGGGTTGTCCTGGGAGGGTTTAACCCTCATGTTGTCCTCAAGTCAAATTGACCCGTTTTCCTATATCAGTGTTCTTTTTAACTACCCAAAATAACATGAAGGATTCCACACAACACTCTTTGGCAAATACAAATCTCTACTTTCATTAATCTTAGGATGTCTTATTTAGTTTTATAGCATTTGAAACAACATTGAAGTGGTTTTGAAATAGTATTGAGTAAAAGTTGACATATTCCAGTCTGTGATTATCCATCAACATCCAGTCCTTTAATTTTAGTCCCAATAATTCCTAATTTCTGCTTTTCTAACTCATATATTAGGTATAATTTCCTACAAATGAAGTTTATTGACCATAAATTCCAAAAATAACTGTAACACTAAAGTTAACAAGTTAGTGTTACGTAGTGTTGAAAACAGTGGCAAACATTGAAGAAAAAAAAAAAAAGGACAAAAAGTTTTGATATTTAACTTTGACAAGAAGACAACTCAATGGTTAATGTCTTCCCCTGATCACCTGATGGGGTGCAGGTGGGACCAGTGCCATGTGCCAAGTGGCTGCAGCCTGGAGCACTGCTCCCCTCCCAATCTGAGCCTGTGGACCCGGGCCTGTTTCCCTTGATTTGCCTTGACCATTTCATTAATTACTTACAACATTAAATACTATATATGGTGAGTTGTCTGACAACCTGCCATTAAAGAGCTGTTCACTACATCTTTGTTCACATATATTCTCCAATGAACTACTAAATAGGATGAACTGATGTTATCCCATTAACCTCTTTAGAGACACTTGAAAATACATGCTTTTCTCGCCTACATGTTATACCAAAAAAAAGTGAAACAGCTACCGTGTGCCTTCTGGAATGTGCCTGAGGTCATTGGGAAGCTAACACTCACTGTTTTGTTCCAAATGTCAGTGTAATTCTAGGCCTAACTGACACAGAGCTAAAAAGGTTTGAATGGAGAATTTCCTTCCAAGTAAAGCATCTGTAAAATGACTTATGTCTTATTTCCTTTTGAAAAGTGCAAAGAACAAATCCAAAAAATTGCAAAAAATAAAACTTCTTAAATACAAAAACCCATCTAATTCAATCACACACATACTTGAAATAACTACATACATAAATTCAGAGAAATAACGTCTATAAATTAAGTCTGTTTAAAACAGTCAGTGTTTTCATACATCAACGAAATTAATTTAAAGTTACATGCTGGACAGACTAAGAAATAAATCTAGAGGAGGTCCATTTTTATTTATTTTTGGGTCTTCGTTGAAACAAACAAACTGAGTTTTGTCTCTCTAAATGCAGACTGGCTCCCAGAATTGCTCAAAAAGTTTCATTTCTGAGAACAAAATGAATCTCGGGCAACCGATACAGGGTTCAAATCTGGACTAATCCATACAATGTCCGCCCAGCGTTACAGGTCCATTGGAAAGACAAAGAATAGAAACTACTGTCTGGACATGTTTAGCCTGGCTAAAAACAAAGACTGGAAGCGAGTGGAAACTGCTAGTATAGAGTATAAAGAGAAAAACGTATCCTAGTTTCCATGGCTCCAACGCTGTCTGGTTACAAGTTCACACATAGATTTGGTGTGTTAGTTATTATTTACCTGTCTCTCACGTTAATCCTGACTGTGTGTGTTCTGCAGTTAAAGGTCATGAAGGTCGGCTTGTCTTCGGGGAACTGAAGGGGAAGACATGCGTGTGCATGCAGGGTCGCTTCCACATGTATGAAGGACACTCACTCTGCAAGGTACACACACACACACACACACACACACACACATACAAACACCCACAGCTAATTAAAGCATGAGATTGAACCTTCAATGTGTGTGTGTGTGTGTGTGTGTGTGTGTGTGTGTGTGTGTGTACCCAGCTCCAATCATGCATGAGTTTGGTCACATGCAGCCTTTCCTTCAATGCTGCTATTGTTTTACTCATTTCTCACACACACACACACATACACACACACACACACACACACTTTTTTAGATTTTAGAAGAAATTGATTCAATTAAAAGCTGAGTATTTTAACTTAATCCTACTTTTTAGGCTAATTCTAGTCCACCACAATGCAGAGTCAAGTAGGCTATTGTACATTTTATAGATTTAAGTGCTTTGAGGTTTCAGATTAATAATACAAAATGTAGTGGATTAATTATGATGTGGATAAAAGGGGACTTGTGATCCTGTGGTGAAATTCACAAGCTACCTGCCAAGTCATAGTCTTTTATTTTGAAGTAACTCGAAAGTAACGTAAAAGTAGTGTAAAGCATTACAATTCAGAGACAGTTATATTGGAATATAACTTATTACTCTTCAATGACAGTAACTAGTAATCTATGATGTATTACATTATGGAAGTAACTTGCCCAACGTTAAAAATGCAAAAACTTTCATCAGTGGCCGTAGGTTTAATCACCATTATGTTATTGTTGTAACATACGGTGATCTAACAGAAGTTTATTAAAACTTCAAGATTATTCCTTTAACAGGAAGGTTCTTTTGCATTAGAGACAAAAGATTAACATGTTGGACGTCTTCTTATCAGACAACGTTTCCAGTTCGAGTCTTCAAACTGTTGGGGGTGGAGACTCTGATCGTGACGAATGCTGCCGGCTCATTGGCCGATGGCTTCCAACCTGGTGACATCATGATCATCAAAGACCACGTCAACTTCCCCGGACTGGTCGGTCTGAACCCACTGAGTGGACCCAACGACGAAAAGTAACTTTTTTTATTATTATTAAGATGTTTATAACACTGTTGTCAGTTATGATCATGTCATGTTTCTTTCTTGTTTGGGGCTTTGTTGTTGTTGATTTTGTTGTTTAACATTTGGCGCTTTAAGGTTCGGGCCTCGTTTCCCAGCCATGTCAGGTTGCTACGACAAAGGCCTGCGTTGCCTAGCGAAGGAGATCGCCAAGCAGCTGGGCGTGGCCGGCCTCATGCACGAGGGCGTGTACGCCATGGTGGGGGGGCCGACCTTCGAAACCATCGCTGAGGCCAGACTGTTGCATCGACTGGGGGTGGACGCTGTCGGTACGACACACACACACACACACACACACACACACACACACACACACACAGAATCATCCTAATGATTTTGGATTTACTGGTCCATTAAATCCAATGGGTTCATACTCTCGGGAGTCATTTCTGAATGTATAACTCCCAGAAACGTTATTATGTTGGCAATAAATTCTGGATTTTTCTTCTGTTACCACCTTCTGTCTTATGTGAAATCTAAAAAAAAGTCTCAAAATTATATAAATAATAAAACAACACATCCTTTCATTCGAGAAGCTAGAACATAAAAAAAGTGTTATTTATATGCACAAATAATGGCAAACCAAATTAAAAAAATACTCATGTACTGTTAATGGATTCATTCTTTGTTTCAGCTCTACTCATATTTAATGTTAGCTAATTTCATATATGACAAAGCATCATTTTTGAGTATTCTGTAAAATGTCAAATTTGCCTTTTTTCTTCTGCTTTTTTTTTTTGTGCTGTTCCAATACACTTAAAGGTAATAAACATGTGTATACCAAAACAGTTTTCATTGCAACACTTTTCTGGGAGAAATGGTGCATTTTGGGGAAAAGTTCCAATAATGGGTGCCAATAATTTCGTCCATGATTGTAAGTAATAATTATGTCTAACATATTTATGGTGATGTTGTACTTCATTGGTGCATATTCCAAAACAAAAAATGAAGTTGATCAAATGACTATGCATCAAGTGACACAGTAAACCTGAAGTTTTTGGTGCTCTAGGGAAGTTGCCCAATGGTAATCTATCTCTGTGGAGTCATAATAACAGAATGGAAAATTTGCCTAACCCTCCTTTTAATGTGGGATTTTACTTTCAGTCTGAAAACTAACAAATATTCAATATTTTAATCATAGTGTGGACAGTAACAGCAGTATTATTCATAGTATTATCATAAGTGCCAGCATTACTGTTGTGGCCTGTTTTTGTAAAGTCAAGTCTTGTGTGTTTATAGGTATGAGTACAGCTCCTGAGGTCATCATGGCGACTCACTGCGGTCTGAGAGTGTTCGGCCTCTCTCTGATCACCAACAAGGTATCACTCACTACACCTTCTGGGTCAACTTGGTAGCTGTGTGATTGATTGCTTGATTGACTAATTATTTAATGAATTGCTGGATCATTTAACCGATATTGATCCGTGTGATTGGTCGATCTGTGTCAGGTGGTGAAGAGTTACGAGGATTCGGACAGCGTGAACCACGATGGCGTCTTGGAGGTCGGCCGGCTGCGCTCTCAAACGGTGCAGCAGCTGGTGACCGAGCTGATCAGCCGGATGGAGATCAATAACAACAGCACCACCCCCAATAATATTGTCTGAACCCACACACACACACACACACACACACACACACACACAAACACAGTGATGTGATTATACGTAATTCTTGCATTGACAAAGCTTTTTAGAGCATTCTTGTATTTCATCATACTTAGTTATTTTTTACTTTTGCTAACATAAACACTTAATTTATATCAACATGGTGCCTAATATATCTATCGGGGTACACTTTTGTGCAAGTATTTATGTATGATATTTTATGTTAATCCTACATATTAATATAATGATTACAGCTGTGTCTGGTGGTGCTTTAATATTTAAAAAAATATTCTTCTCTTGTATATTTATTTTGTACAAACATTTACTGACCATGTTAATCTTATTAAAAAATCATGCTGAAAAACCTCCTGCCGCCTGTTTATGGATTATGCCGATCAACCAATCTGCAGCTGAGTGTTGATGTCAGAGCTGATGTGTGTGATTTTGATTTTGTAATCATAAATTATGAAAAGTGGAAAAAGCCGTGAGATGCTGAAATAAAGTGGCATAATGATTTGGGAAGTTACTCTTGAGTATGTGGAGATGCAGCCGGAACAGAAAGGTTTCCTGTCTGAGACAGAGACAGAATGCTCCTTTAGTTTAAATGATTATCTATGTGCAGTTTATACTCAACTCTGATTGGTTAAGAAAATTCAAACAGAACAGAATGTTTTTTTTCAACTTTCTCTGAATGACAGGCAGTTTATTCGTTCAGAGATTACACTTTAACCGATTTCCATTAAACTACACGATCCCAGCAGGAGAGGCAGGTAAGTTAAACATACTAATCAGTACATGTTTGAAGAACAATGTGTTAGCTGTACAGTAGTGTGGCACTGCCAGACCTATTAAGAGCAGGCCTAGACCGTACACTGTGAGGTTATTTCCAGAAACCCAACAGTTCCCACCAAGAGCAAGTACTGGGCAACAGAAGTAAGGAAAAACTTCCTTTAAGAGGCAGAAACCTCGAGCAGAACCATGGCTCAGGGTGGGGGGGGGGGGTCATCTGCCTCGACCAGCTGGGGGTGAGAGAAAGAGACAGACAGAGACACAGAGACAGAGAGACAGACAGAGAGACAGAAAATTGTAGCAGAGGGTGTCGAGCAGCAACATGGAGGCAGCAGGTGACTCCAACCACAGATACAATAGGGGAGAAATAGGAGCGATAGGAGAAGAGAGGAGAGGGGCGATAGAGCACAAGCCTCCGGGAAAGGGAAGAAGTTGAGTTAGTAACATGCATCAATGGGATGAGGTTGCTTACAGATGGAGAGAAGGAGGATGAGAGTGGCGCTCAGTGCATTATGGGACGCCCCCCGGCAGTCTAGACCAAACGTAAAGTTTTATTTTAAAGCAAAGTGTTGGGTAAAGGGTTAGACCGACTCTGCCATCTTTAAGACAATAATTTGAGTGATCAGAGGGAGTTGTAAAGAAAACATTTGTGTCAAGAAAATTGTTTCTCCAGGCTTAGATGTTGACGTTTAAAACTGAAACAAACTGATACAAATGAAAGCTCCACAACAGCTATTAAGGGGACCTTGTGGTATACTTTGCATGTGATGTCACAACTATTACTAAAGGTTAGGGGGAGCTAGCTGGGGATCAATAAAAGTATAAAGTATTTTCTTTGATTCTCAAGACATTCCTGTTTTTCACCGCCCACTCGACAGCGTTGTTGACCTATTCACTCTAGAAAAAGACAGCTGTCCTTACTTTTGCAGGCTTTCATTAATTGTGTGGTGTAGGGTGACGGATTCTCTACAAGATAGATTATATGTGTTTTAAGATACGGTACTTTCTCATTCCAATATGCATCTTGCAGACTACATTTGCACTGTTATGTGTCTATATTGCAAATAAAACTGATTCTGATTCTTGTACATATATTTTTGGTAATAATTTTACATTGCATGTTAAAGTTTTAAATCCCATCAAGTTTGCCTGTTTATTAATTCCTGCTACTATATAACAAATTAATTCCTGCTCATGCAGTTTAGAGTACCAATAAAATTGGTATCATGGTTCTAAAAGTTTTTTAAAGGTCAGGGGAATGTAAAAAGAACATTAGGGGAACGTTAGGGGAACATCAGGGGAATGGTCTCTAAAGGCTGCAAAGTTAGGGGAACGTTATGGGAAAATTCTCTAAAGGTTGCAACGTTAGGGGAACGTTAGGGGAACGTTCTCTAAAGGCTGCAACGTTAGGGGAACGTTCTCTAAAGGTTGCAACTTTAGGGGAACGTTAGGGGAACGTTCTATAAAGGTTGCAACGTTTGCACCACTGCGGTGGTGTGAATTTTTGTAACCTGTTGATCAAGATCAAGAATAAATTGTAACAGTGCTAATCTATTTTTCTTTCCCAAAACAGGTGTGCAGTGTTGAGGACCAGAGTCCCTCACTGCCCCCAATTCTTCAGATTTGATGACCTCTGAACTCTTTATTGTGTCCCTGGGGGTTCTGCTGCTAGTTCTGATTGTTCTGCTGGTTCTCTGCTGGACCCTTAAACACAACAAAAACAGGTAAGAACCAACAGCTGCCTCATACAGATATCAGCAGATTTGCTTAAATCGACATTAATACAAACTGTTATTTTTATTCACACTTAGCTGATTGTGGATTTATATTATGGTCTCAAGTCTGTGTGCTGGAGTTCATTGAATCTGGTTAACATTCTTAAATCCACAACACAGGACCTTTTATTACTGTGTTTATTTTCTTGCTTCTGCCCCAGACAAACCTGACTATAAAGCGAGGACTCTTAGTCTGTCTGTGGTAGTTCACATATCTCGAGAACCTTCCCTCGATCTACTTCACACATTACGGGTGTTTTTCTGGGGACCCAAGGACATGCAGTGTTTAATGTTGTTGCAGTTTGGACACCCAACATGTACATTATTAAGATTATTTTTTGGCCTTTTAAGCCTTTATTTGAAAGGACAGACAACAGCATGAAGGGGAGAGAGAGGGGGAATGAAAAAGGGCCATAGGTCAGCATCGAACCTGCGACCGCTGCGTCGACCCTCTATATATGTGTCCCTGCTCTACCAACTGAGCTAACATGGCCACGTAACATGCTTGGTGTTAATAAACTTTAATCAAAAAAAGGTCCCACGATTCACGCAGTGCTAAACAGAAGAATGGAGTCAACAAAAAATAAAGCGCTGTGAAATAACTGTTGTGATTTGGCCCTATATAACTAAAATTGAATTTAATTGAACAAATGAAGTTGATAAGAAGATTAAGCAGGTCATGAACCACTTGCTAGCTGCACACTCCCGGTTTAAATATCAGCAGAACTCCATTAAAAAAACAAGGAAAACTCAAATTGCTGACCAAATGTACCAATAACAACAGATTATTACCAATAACAACCCCCTCTTGTCACTAGACACCACTATGTTTCTTATTAACATCACATAGACAGAAAGGAAAAGAAGACCCGTGAAAGTGACCATCTCTTGACTGCAGCACTTTTTTACAGTTACTGTGGTGTCTTCCTGATTTTAGGAGCTTTTCCCTCTTCCACATTTCACAAAACTTCATCTGAATTTATTATCATTTTGGGTTATTTTTCTCTCGTGCTGCAGTACCATCGTTACTGCCTAAACTGTCATTGGTGCATCGGCGAGGATGCAGTTTCACCTAAACATCGCAAAAAACCAATTGGGTGAGGATATATAAAGGTCACATTTCAATGAAAAGTGATGCCTCACCATTGTGAATGTAATCCTTTCTTTTTTTGCCAGATGCCATGCTAATGTTGTCTGGATTGTTCCCAGTTTATCACATTTATTGTTCATTTATCAGGGACATTACCTACAACATTATATAATTAAGAGACCATGAGACAGAAGCTTTAATAATGATGAACTCTGTTGTGCGGGGTCCGGTGTTTATGCATGGTCAGAGGCATTTTTTACAAAAGGGGAAACATACTGACACAATACATGAACAGCATGTTGGGTACAGCTCACTTTTTTTTGCTCGGAGACCCGGAACTTTCAAGCATCAGCGATATAACTTTTGGAATAAAGGCATTTGTCCCTAGAAATTTAACCTGGCCCTGACTAGCTAACTGTTGGCAAATTATGCATTTAGGTACTCTATCATTGCTAGGGGTATCAACTATGTCATGGCTTCCCATCTCTCACCGGATCACATACAAGATCCTGGTCCTCACCTACAAAGCCATCCACCACCTTGCCCCGTCA
>NC_048410.1:27353665-27377146 GCF_013103735.1 Etheostoma cragini | reverse complement strand
AAGTCAAAGCTCCGCAGTTTTGGGGACCGAGCCTTTTCCAGGGCAGCTCCCAGGCTGTGGAACTCCCTCCCCCATGAGTCCCTCACCATATTTCAGTCCTGTCTGAAGACCCATCTTTTCTGTTCTGCCTATCCTTATTTTTATTTTTTATTTTCTCTACTCTGTTAAGCGACTTTGAGCTTGGGAAAAGCGCTATACAAATTCAATTTATTATTATTATTATGACACATATAATGCGTAGGACCCAAGGAATCACAGTGTCAAGTGTGAAGTTTTTTGGATGAGAGAGAGAGAGCTGTCCTGTTTTGAACAGGCACAATTTGAATGGACATTGCACCAGTCTAACCAATGAATGGAGTAAATGTTCTCATGTGGCTCATCTGTGTGAAAAGAAACCGAACCAAGGGAATGCAACAGGTTAACAACTTCTTGATTGGTTTGGACCAGAACTAAGTAATTATAGTGTTATGGTTTGGGTGTTTTTTCTTGTCTTACTTTGGTAGTCTGTTTTTTTTTCTTAATTTCTTAGCCTGGTTTTCTGTCCTGGCGTCATGTTTGGTCTTGTATATGTATATATATGTTCTGTTCCCTGTTTTTTTTGGAGTCTGGGTCTCTGTCTTGACTTGGCTTTAGTTTCACTTCCTGTGTTTTCCCCATTGTTTTCATAATTTTATTAAAAAAGGAAACAGAACATAAACAAGATCAAACATGACACACCACACAATAATTGAATTGAAGACATGACGGAAAACCAGATTATGAAATTAAGACAGGAAAACAGACTACCACATTAAGACAAGCATACATAGCACATAGGTTTGAAAAATCAGAGAGTGTTTCTCAACTCTCGAGGTCTTAATGTGTGTTGCGTTTCACAGTTTTTTTTTTAAAGATAATCTTTTGGTGCATTTTAGGTAGGGGTGGGGGGGGAAAGATTGATACAGTATAATATCACGATATTTTCAGTGGCAATACTGTATGGATACACAGGCACCAAGTATGGATCTTTTATCATAAATGTGTTGATCAGTTTGTCCCATTTAAACAGAGAAATGTATCTTTTTAGATAAAACAGACGTTGACAAAGTTTCCTTTAGGGGACATCATTTGAAATTGGGGAAAAATTAGAAGTTGGGAAAAAGGTTACAAATTGAAATATATCGCAGAATTTTGCAATTTGTTTGAAATCGCAATAATATTGTATCGTGATGACATCCATTTGGAGGCATCTGGTGATTCCCACCCCTAATTTTAGGCCTTTATGTCCACAGGACAGATGAAGACATAAAAGGGGAATGACATGCAGCACACATGTCGGAGTCAAACCTGCGGTCACTGCTTTGAGGTGTAAATCTGTATATACGGGATATGGGCACCTGCTCTACCAACTGAGCTAACCCGGCACGCGTTTCACAGTGTTGAAGCATCGCTTTGGTCTCTGTTTCCCTAGAAACATAACAGAGTTGAAGATCTCAGCAGGACGACCTGCTCGTGTCCTGACCATCAGATCCCAGCCAGAACAGCTCAACCAGCTGCTGGACCGCCTGCTGGACCGAGTCTTTCTCCAGGTGGAACCCGAACAAGAACCTGAACAGGAACTTAGAGACAATCCACCGGCAGAACCTGGAGAGGATCTTGAAGGAGAACTTGGATCACATTCTGGATCAAACCCGGAGCTTGTCGCAGAAGCTTCTCTTCCCGATAGAGGTACTGTAACCTTGCTCTTTTAACAAAAAGACTGAAAATGTTGGAAATCTGAAGTTTAATTGTCTTCAATTATTTTCTGTGGAAGTCACACCTGCCTTTAAATCACCAAAAAGATTTTTTTTAAACTACATTGTAAAATTTAAAAGAACTGAAAGAGGTCAAAGTGGCAGAAATCTGAGTGGACAATAAATTTTGTGTCAGTTTAATTGAAAGTACTGAAATAAGTTTAAGAGTCTGAAAGCAATGAGAGGAGTTGTATTGTCGATTGAACCTATAAATTACAATGGTGCTGCTACAAGCTAATTGCTGAAGAGGTATAGTAACCAAATTTCAACTGGCTAAAATTCGGTGTTTTATCGGCAGGTTAGTCTCGCATTGCAAGTCTCACAGAATTCCGGAATGGTAGAAAAACATGCTCTGGTTTATTGGCATTTCTTTAAACCAATCACAATCATCATGGGCGGTGCTAAGCACTCGGAAAAGCCAAGGTGTCGCTGCAAAATAACCTCAGGTAAAAACTTTTTTTGGTGGAACATGTATACATTTAAAAGTTGTTTTAGTCGTGCAACAGAAAACTCAGATTGGACAGATAGTGTAGCTAGCTGTCTGGATTTACCCTGTAGCGATCTGAGGACCAGGTAACCATAGTCCTCAGAAATCCACCAGAGGCAGCAAACAAATGAGTTAATCTGTCAATCCTATAAGTAGAACGTGTCTGCTGTAGACATATACTATAGGACATAGACATACCGGGTAAATGCATTGCCCAGCCTCTACCATGATTGACAGGTCAGTGTAGCCACGCCCCTGTCACATGCCCTGCTTTATTGTCAATTTAAAAATTTGTGGAATCGTAAGTTACAAAATGAACAGCAGGCTGTATTGAAGAGAACTTGATACTAGTGATTGAGGCCATAAAGTCCACTGTAACAAAGTTTACGTAAAATGTACAGTAACTTACTGGCAACAATTGGCCAGCAAGTTACTGTGAATTCTTTTTACAGTAAAGTACTTCCATTTAAAGTATTTTATATATTCACTGTAAAATACAAAACAAAACACTGTGATTTTAGTTGTATTTACAGTATTGCTTGTTTTACTCTATAATAAATACTAATTAAATACTGTGATTTCCATTACCGTAATTTCAGTTGCAATAAATACTGATTAAATACTGTGATTTCAAGTGCTGGTTTAGTTACTGTACAAGTAAAAAAGGGTTAAGCAATGTTTTTTTATGTATTGTATATGGCAACAATACAGTACTATTAACAGCATGTAACAGTTAATCACTGTACAATTTAAATACTGTATCACTGTGATTTAATATTAGCAGCATTAATAGAATCACCGATATTCTAAAATATTTAACAATTACACATGTTAAGTCGAGTTGACACGGTTGTAATGTAGACTTTACAGCATTCTACTGTAATTCGTGTACAGTAGTATTACTGTGAAATCTAAAGTAATTAACTCTAGATTTCACAGCCATTATTTACAGTATCATTATGACATTATTTTACTTAATTAATCAAGTTAAATGTATGGTCATTTTCCCACAGATTCCTATTTTGCAACCAGTGGAGTCCCCCCCCACCCCCTTGTTGGAAATGAGATAGAAAGCAGATTTATGCTCAATATCAGATGTTACTGATGTGAAGCCTTTTATATTCGGAGCTCTGACAAAACTGTGATCTTATAGATTTAGGCTTTATGGAAATTTGACTAAAGCTTAATGTAGATTTGTTTCTCTCTTTCAGCAGCTCCTGCAACTCTCATCAAAAACAAATTGTAGAAATGGATCCCTGTTGCAATTCCTCTTGCAGGTGAGAAAAAGGTCTTAAGCCTGTGGATCAAAGATCTGATTCCTATTTATATCCAAAAAGTTTAAAGTATCCATTATTTCTGTTGTACATATATCCAAAAAGTTTAAAGTATCCATTATTTCTGTTGTACATTGATGTCCTTCCCTCCAGCCACTCCCACGCCTCCTACTCCTCCCGCCAATAAGGATCTTACCGACGACCCCTGCACTCAGCGGTCGGATCCATTCCACCATGCCTTTCTCTGCTTTCAGGGTGCATCCTGCATTGCATCATGGGAGGAGGAGCAACATCATGAGTCACAATTTGAGAGAGAAATAAAAGACTCAAGTGTAGGACAAGTGGTTTTATTTTGAAATTATATAACATCCAAATGCAGACTGACTTCTGAGTGATAAAACGGTCAAATAAGTTTATGTTAATAGATTTTGTTTGTAAAATAATGAATATAAAAGCTGCTTTATTCTGTCTGAAGCCATTTTGAATTGTAAACTGCATATTTGCTGTGCATAAATGGAAAGCTCAACAGACACAATGTAAACAAAGGGGAGGCAGGGCATGGTGAACTGTACTTTTTCTTTTAGTGCTTGTACAACTACTGTAAAAACACATTCAGTTTTGACCACACGGCGACACACACATGCTGACACAAGCACAGCAACACCACATAAGCATACATAAAAGCAGTAATTTGTCTGGACTATTAACTTATACTTAACTTAACTTACCAATGGTGTTAATTGCAAATATGACTTGGATTTTAATTAATCCAAAAAGGTAAAAAGTGCGTAAATTACTCTACCTGTGGAAAGGCACCTCAGGGACTTGAAGCTTGGGCTTCTACAACCACTATTGCCGACTATGTATCCAGAACAATGAATTAGTTTGATGAAGAACCTAAAAACTAACAGAGAAAGTCCATCTGAACTCAGCTGATGCTCACTGTCAGTCAGTGACAGTGACACTATCAGTCCACCTGCAGAGGGAGTGATGGAGCTGCTGGTGAAGCTGGAAGCAGGAAGCTGGACTTGATAATAAGGGATTGTCTTCTGTGCTGGTAATTGTGAGGAACTGTGTTTTAGGCTCACTGGATTGGACGAGGTGATGGTGATCTGGGAGGAAACTCCTCTTAAATGTTAACCTTTTGAACTGAGTGGGTGGATGCAACCTAAACATCTGGGATGTGTTGAGTTTCTGTAAGTGGACTCACACTGACACAGAGGAAGTGATGTGTGTTTCTCTATAATCTAGTTTTCCATGTCAACTCATGCCAGAATAAGGGGGGGGGGGGGGAATTCAGAATTTTACGCATGCTAAACCCAAACGATGAGATGTGGAATTGAAAATGTTGACTTTCTGCGTATCTCATAATGACTTTCTACATCCAGATTATGTTGACACTATGAGGGTTTCCCAAAGTTAAAGGGGTAGACCTTCTACTGTGATGATTTTGGAGGAGACAGATTATGAAGAAGAATGGTTCAATCATGTGCAGCAGGAGCAGAGACAGCCTGACTTTTAGTCTCCAACAATGGGGTCTTTCGTTGCCTTTCATTGCCTGGTAAACACCAAAATCTCCACTCCTTTAGTTTGTATTAATGTTATTTTCTCAGACATGACAATGCTCCTGAGTTTGGACAACTGTTTTCAAAGGCTGAGCTGGACTAACCATGACCACCACGACCTTTACGTGTAAAATTAGTTTAAATAAATATATGAACATTTTTCAAGCTAAAATGTTATGATCTAGCAGCATCAGAAATACTTCATTAATAATGTTTATTGATCCCCAGTTACAATATACACACACACTTCTTTGTTAATAAGTAATTACTACACACAGGCCTGAAATGCACACACATACAGTTGGTGGACCAGCACCCTGATCGGGGGGGTGTACGGTGCCTTGCTCAAGACCACCTGGCAGTGCCCAGGAGGTGAAGTGACATCTCTCTAGCTACCAGTCCACACTCCGCACTTTAGTCCGTACGGGGACTTGAACTTGCGACCCTCCGGTTCCTCAAAACCACTGAAATCTGTCTACATTTTTTGACCTAAAGCCCTATTATTATTGATTTTATTTTTTGATTTTTTGATTTTTGATATTATTATCTGACATTAATCGTTTCTGCTTCATATCCGGAAGCGGAGCGGCTGTGGGTTGACTCTCCACGGTTCTCATGGGCTTTACAAGTGTCATGAACATGAAAAAGCTTTAAAATGTGGTCTTAATTTACCTAAACAATCAATCATCACCAAATTTCGTTTTTTTTAACAGTGTTCAGTGGTTTTGAGGAGCAATATGAGAGAGAAATTTGGTAATCATTTATCGTTGTTGCAGGTACCAGCCTACATTAAACCACGTTAAGCTAAACTTGGAAGTTATCGGGATTCCGAGGTGGAAGAGAGAGGGAAGAGTTAAAACAGCCAGGTAGATGCTTTTCATTTTAAACTTCTCCAGCATTTTGATGACTGTTTGCTGCTTTGTCACACAGCTGATTTTTAACCTGCCTCAAATCTATTCAGCAAGCACATGTTCTTACGTAAATAAAGGGACTTTACTGAAACTGGTCCTTTAACAGCTAAACTGGAATCTTTTTTTCAGATAGTCATTCATAATCTAGCTAGTTTATATCCTTGACCTTACACTTCCGGGAGTGCTCCGGTGCCGCATAATTCCACGGGATGCACGTGTTTTCGCCGATGTCCGTTTCCTCCCGCTTTGTTGGTAATGAAATTTTCACCTAAAGGACTAAAAACATTTCTTTTTGAGGTTTGCCTTAAATGTAAAGAACATTACTAATAAAATGTGTTATTGTTATTATTATTATTAACTTCTATGGTTAACTGCTCCTCAGATCTCTGCAGGGTAAATTGAGGCAAATTGAGACAAACACACACACCCCTCCCCCCTTCCGGTGTCCAGCCATGCAACCTTATTTCTGAAAGAATCTTGATGACTAGAAAGCTCATCCTTGATCTGACTTTAGGACCTGATGAAAAAAAAAAACATTATCCTGTAATATTTGATATGGAAACTAGTCTATCCTGACTGAACTGTTTCATAACGTCAAACAGGAAGTGACCAACATGTTCCCTAAACCAAGTCAACCCTTCACACTGATAACCCCCCCCCCCTCCCCCCACACACACACACACACACTAACACTCCCTCTACAGTTATCTGTTTCTCCTCTGCTGTCGCTCTGACACACGCACACACACACTCAAACACACACACGCACAGAGGAAGGGAGGGAGGTAGATAACTCTGTGATTCCACTGCTGAATTTTTAACGCTGTTGTGGAACTTTGTTTTCCAGGCGGGTTACTGTGGCACCAGGGTACTGTTACACTGAAAAGAGACAGAGAGACTGAGGCTGCAGGGACACTGGACCGTTCATGGGGGTGCACGGTAAGTTACTCTACCATCTCTATCCATTACTCACACTCTTACAAGAGAATAATGTTGTCCTTATGTCTAAACCAAATATATCGGCACATATTTTTCAGCTATTAAACATGCAAAAACATGTATTTCACAATTAACATCATGTGCTACATTTACATATAGGAACAGTTTGGGACTTTTCCCAAGGTATTGGTAATAAAGCTTTATGCATTTCATGTGTGAATTTAATTTTTGGAAATAACACACGTCTCGTACTTTTTACTGGTGCAAGTTTTTGTTGTCCCTTTACTAAAAGTGCCTGACATGATGTAGTTCACTAACTCTTTTCAACTAAAGCGGTGATATACTGTATGATGTTTTAATGTAGGTGAGAAACTTGAACTTTGACCTCCTGACTGTCTTGTGCTTGCAGTTCTGTGGATTCATAAGGAGAAATTATTAAATAGAAAGTCATTTTGCAGGATTTTTAAGCTGGTATTGTTCACCCATAATAACTAACTAGTTCACTAACTACGCCCTAAGACCGGAGCTCTGAGCTGGTCTAACTCGCCCCCACTATCTGACTATTGTACTTGGCACCTTTAAACTCTTGAATTATTCATTGTAGGAGGTTTGTTTGTGTGACTGTGCTCTCTTATGCATACTAGAGATCCTCATGGGTTCATTCAGTTTCTATTAACCAGGGTTCAATTTGAGACTAAAGTTCCAAATCCTCATCATTTTTAATGTTTTTTTAATTAAATTATGTGTACAGTTAATTAACCTGAATCTGTCTATGTTGGTAATTGTAAAAAAAAAAAAAAACAACAGTCTGTTTTTTTTTTTTAAAGTTATAATTGTGATAATGTGTCATTAAAAAAACACTTATCCAACTCAAAGTTACTTTACAGCACAATACTAAGCATGCTCAGTGTCATCATGGATGTAAAGAGATGGGCTTCCAGTGTAAATACTGTAGGGGAAAAAATGTCCTCTATGACTCTGTTCTATCATATTATCTTTCTTACAGTTTCCATGACACCTATTAACAAGGAATAACTTTATTCTATCTTCACGTTAAGCACTTATTGTCCTGGGTTCTTGCCCTCCGATATCTTCTGCCAGACTTGTGATTTCTTTCTGGTACTAAAGTCACTGTTGGATAAGAGAGTAGGGTTAAAGAAGCTTGAGAATTTAGTGATGAACAAATGAAAATCTTTTCCTGAAGTCTTGTCTGCAGTAAAATTGTCGCCACCGAAGCTTTTCTTTGGTCAATGCCGGAATCCCATTGGACGAAAGGTTAATCTTTTGTGTTAACCCTGTGAGTTATCACAGTTTTCAGCCCTCTCAGGTTGAAAGTTTCCAGTCTGTTGCACCTGTATCCACACAATAGTGATGTCACAGTGTACTGACACACCTTGGAGTACATTTCTACATCGCAGTGTCTACTTTGCCTTAGAAAATGGACGAAAATTCAAAAAAAGGCATCGTATTTGATCTTTTCAGAAAAGAATGATATTATATTGGAGAGGGGTTTGGTTTGGTCGTTTTGAACATCATTCAAGAGATTCTTGAAATGTCAACTGACTGTTCTTTTATAGCGCTTTTCTAGTCTTAACAACTACAGGAACCATTCACACACTATGGCTTCAGTGGCTTGACCAAGGACACATCAACATGGGACTGCAGGGCCAGGGATTGAACCACTAACCTTCCAATTGGCATGAAACCACTCTACCACTGAGCCACAGCTGCCTGTTTTTTTCAAGAATGTTAAAGACCTTACAGTGTTGTAGGGATGGTATTTTTTCTTTTCTTCAGGCAAACAATGAAAGTTAGTATCGCCCTGTTTCCGTCGACAAAAAGCCAGTAGGATTTTTAGGGACCAAGACTCTATTCCAAAACCTAATTCCTCCTGTCTTCTCCCCCAGGTCTGTCCTGTCCTGATGCCGTTACCATTGTAAAATGACCCTGAACACCCAAAGAGAGAAGAAGCCCCTGCGGCGGCGAGGAAGCACGCCGGTTCCTCCCACCTACTTCTACCAGCATCCATCTTGGACTCGGGACCATCAGGACCTTCAGGACCTTCAAGACCATCAGGACCCTCGGCTCCCCAGCAGCACCCAGTCGGACCCCAAGCAGCCGGAACCCCAGCACAGCCACCTTCCTCTGGGACAATCGGCGTCCTACCACCCTGGAGACAAGTCACTCCACTACCGCGCCCAGTGGAGTTCAGACTCGGACGACGACTCGCAAAGTGACTCAGATTGTGTTTACAGAGTGGTGTTGCTTGGTGACCAGGGCGTCGGAAAGACCAGCCTCGCAGGAATCTTTGCTGGGATCACAGAGAAAGAGGAACAACCTGGAGGTGGGATGAACATATACTCTATACTAGGGATGGCCAAATGAAGCTTTTAGAACCAGTGTCTTTATTTTCGGAGCCCACTAGATGGCGCTCTCTGTTAAACAAAGTGTTGAGAATACACTGAATCGCAATGCCTTAGGCATTTTTCTGTAAACCAAGAGCCATCTCGTGGGCTCAGAAAATAAAGACACTGGTTGGGAAAGCTTTATTTGGCCATCACTACTCTATACATATACTAGAAATAAGTCTGTCTTCAAAAATATGCTTTTATGTGAGTTTACAGTGAATTTATGTAACTCCTAAAAGACAAAAAGAAACAAATAATTCCTAATAGGAGTTTATTATTTGGTTCATGGAGCCAGCTATTGTTAATTTGTTAAAGTCAGAGAACGCTACAACTATATATATAAACTTCTAATAGCTGTATTCTCATTAACTTGACATTCTGCAAGGAACAGGTGCTTATAAGTGTTTAGTTTACAATGTAGTGTAAGTTATCAATGATGTTAGCATGTTGGCTAACACTTACAACACCATGGGACGTTTATGACACATTAGTCTAGTAGCCAACTAGGTGAACCCGGAAATGTTGAGTACACCAAAGTTTTGTTGCAGAAATTTGGAATATGGGTCCCCAGTAAACAGAAACTGCTGGATGCTAATTTGCACAGGTTGAGCAATTTGCAGAATCTTTGTTTGGCTAAATGTTGTGCATTTCTGGAGGAAAAAGCAATGCAGGGATTTGAAATAACTTGGATCCAACAACTGTATGATACATATGAATGGGGTAGCTCTTAAAGACACCCAATGAAATGACACCACCTAAGCCCATCACCATGTGTGATCAATGAATATGTACAAATATACACTTAATACGTGCCCTACAAGACATTGTTTCAGCTGTGCTTTCAAACATGCTGTTATTGTGCAAACCAAAAAACACAAAAGGAGCCGCTTCACTACACTTGATATATCACAGAGTTCTCATTTGCTTGTCGCTATGTGCATGTGGTTGAAAATTATTCAAACAAAGTGGTGTGCCAGAAATGCAATGATGTAGTTGCCACCTTCTAGCCTAATGTTTGAAATCCCTCTAGTGGACAGAACGCATACGAACAATTATCTGCTGATGTGTTGCACCGGCAATGCATAGGCTTAAGTATGATAAATGGCTACATTTGAGCATTAAATTAAATGTAATCGGAATATTAAAAATCATATTGTGTGGCAATTGGATTTCCTGGCATGAATCCCATTTGATGTTATATATATGTATTAGAGGAAGATTGACAGCTCTAATGGATTCTGCTGTAGGCCTGTAGGCAGGTTATTTAAAAGTAAAAGGAAAGATTAACTGATCTTGTTGGCAGTTGTAGTTTTCCTGTCAAGAGCTTTACAAATGTCTTATTCATAAAATGTCTTATTCACAAAATGCTCTGTGG
This sequence comes from Etheostoma cragini, assembly GCF_013103735.1. Classification (NCBI taxonomy): domain Eukaryota; kingdom Metazoa; phylum Chordata; class Actinopteri; order Perciformes; family Percidae; genus Etheostoma; species Etheostoma cragini. The sequence goes on along the minus strand of NC_048410.1, from coordinate 27,366,415 downwards.
GCTGCAGGAGAATTATTAGGTGCAGGTGACCAACCTGATGGGGTGTATTAAAAGTAAAGTTCAACATTTTGGGAACTATGCTTAACTCTTGCCACAACATACTGTTATGTTTCTCCTGTGTAGCACTTTGAGATTCCTTGGAATGAAAGGTGCGTTATAAATAAAATAAAATATATTATTATTATTATTATTACTGTAGATTAGAAGATTGATCAATCTTCTCTGAATCACTGGAGAACACGTCTATGTTTTCCACCATGTTTTATTTTGTTGTGTTGTAGCTTTCATACTCAGTCCTGAAAAGCTCCGTGGTCAGCTTCTGTGTCTGATTATGTTTTGACATTGAAACCATGACTGACCTAACATCATTGATCCGCTCCCGTGTCACGTGTTAATTGGCCTGAGGCCAGGATTGACAGCCTGTATTGATCCAATGAGAGTCTGACGTGGTGTAAAGGGGCAGAGCCAGTCTGATGTTAATTTACAGGATGACTGAGCTCCATGTCTGATTACACTCTCCACTTTAGTTTTACATGCTATTGTTGTTGTTGTTGTTGTTGTTGTTGTTGTTGTTGTTGTTGTTGTTGTTGTTGTTGTTGTTGTTGTGTGCTCAGAGGCTGTTGTTTCCCTCATGTTTTTAGCTGTGATGTCATTGTGGTTGGTTATGGTTCGTCTCTCTATGATCACAGACATAAAGGCAGCTGTGATTTGTTTTTGGTACTCCATGTTGGTTATTTATTTTAGCTATGCTCACAGGATGGCTCTAGGGATGAAGATGTTTGTCTGTCAGTCCACCACTTTGGTCCAGACTGAAGAATCTCAACAACTATTGGATAGATTGCCATGAAATTTGTAAATGTAATAACTGTAGTGGTAATCATCATTATCATAATCATCAGGTTTTAGCAACACTTGGTTTTATTCATGACCGAAAAACAAGCAAAACTATTAACATTCCCATCAAGCCTCAGTGTGTTTTTGTGTGTGTGTGTGTGTGTGTGTGTGTGTGTGTGTGTGTTAGTGCAAATTAGTGAGTTTGCATTCTAACATGCTAACCTGGAAGCAGACATTAGTATCTTAGAGTTATTATTGTGAGCATGTTGTAATGCTGACATTGGCATTCAGTTTAAAGCAACGCTGTTCCCAAGCCATGGACTATATTAATAATGAACATAGCATTAGTGATGTTACCCATAGTTTGTGGACTGTTGTTTTGAAGCCAGAAGTGACCATATTGAAGCAGCAGAGCTGGGGTGGATGAAGTGTCTAAGACAGTGTTGTGTATGGTTTCAATGGCGCTAATCTAAACGCACTAAGCTAAATGCGCTAATGTAACATTAAAGATTGATTTTCAACCCCTCTGAAAATGAATGGGACCACAAACTTCTATGACTTCTATGGAAATAGACTTATTTTTTGAGACAGTGAAGTCTCCCACTGCTGGAAATTAGACAGAATGCACGTTTAAGGCACTTCTACATCGGCTTCACAATTCAGACTCATTGTTTGTGTCTGTTACAGAGGACACATACGAGCGGACACTGACAGTAGATGGAGAGGAAACCACACTCATCGTCATGGATACCTGGGAGAATGACGAACTGGTACTGTGTGTGTGTGTGTGTGTGTGTGTGTGTAAATGCTTTTTGACCTAAGATCTAATTTTCAATTGGATAAATGTCATGCAAATGTTCTGGAAAACGAGTAATCCTTAAGTGTAAAGGTTATTGAACTTTTATAACAATAAATCTGAAGCTGCATGCTTTTTTTTTTTCAAAGTAATATCATTAGTAAATGGGTGTCTAGAAGGAATATGGTCAAATTTCCATACAGTTGGATTACAGCTCCCGACCACTGGCAAACAAAAGGTGCTGCTAAACTTTGTGATTGAAGCAAACTTCCTGTTGCTCCTTACCAATAAATGCCCAGGGGTTCACCGTGGAAAGGCTTTTATTGTGGAACAGCAGCACAGTTTATATTAATAGTACCTACACAGAAATATATTTTACTGAAGTTCTGACAGAACAACTATTAAATGCAGATTAAAAAACAGAAAGGATGCTGTGTGTAAGATAAAATAGGAACAGGAACATAGATTATTATTGGCATTTCTAAAGTAAGTCTCGAAAGTTTGGGCACTCCAGGTAAAAATGTGTATTAATGTGCATAAAGAAACCAAGAAAAGATGGAATAATCTCCGAATGGCATCAAATGACAGATTAGACATTCATATTATATGTCACAAAAAGTTAGATTTTATTTCAATCATTTACACTTTCAAAATAACAGAAAACAAAAAAATGGCGTCTGCAAAAGTTTGGGCACCGTGCAGAGTCAATACCTTGTACCCCCCCTTCGGCAAGTATCAAAGCTTGGAAACGCTTCTTGTAGCGAGCCAAGAGTCTTTCAATTCTTGTTTGAGGTATCTTCGCCCATTCTTCCTTACAAAAGATTTCTGGGCTGTCCATCACGCACTGCTCTTTTAAGGTCAATCCATAGATTTTCAATTTTTTTCAATGTTAAGGTCAGGAGATTGTGAAGGCCATGGCAAAACCTTCAGTTTACGCCTCTTGATGTAATCCACCGTGGATTTTGAGGTGTGTTTAGGATCATTATCCATTTGTAGAAGACATCCTTTCTTTAACTTCAGCTTTTTCACAGATGGCATCGCGTCCAAAATTTGTTATTATTAATCAATACTGTTATTGAATCCATTTTTCCTTCCACTTGTGAAATGCTCCCTGTGCCACTGGCTGCAATACAACCAATACAAGCATGATTGATCCGCCCATAATCAACAGTTGGACAGAGGTTCCTTTCATTAAATTCAGTACCCTTTCTTCTCCAAATGTACCTTTGCTCATTGCGGCCAAAAAGTTCTATTTTAACCTCCTCGGTCCACAGAACTTGTTTCCACAGTGCATCAGGCTTGTCTATTTGTTCATTTGCAAACAAGGTTTTTCTTCTGATGACTCTTCCATGAAGACCATGTTTTTACAAGTATGGTGTAGCACAACTCCAGTATCTGCCAGGTCTTTCTGGATGGATCATGCAGTCAAACGTGGGTTTGGACTTGATTTTCTCACACTCCTGCGAGCTGTTCTGTCTGATATTGTTCTTGGTCTTCCAGATCTTCCTTTAACTTCCATTCCTGTTCCTGATGACTTCCATTTCTTAAATACATTCCAAACAGAGGATATTGGCATCTCAAAACGCTTTGCTATCTTCTTATAGCCTTCTCCTGCTTTGTGAACGTCAACTATTTTCAACTTCAGTTTTCTAGACTGCTTAGACGAAGCAATGGTGCTCATTGTTGTGGGGGGGGGGGGGGGGGGGGGGGGGGGGGGGGGGGGGGGGGGGGGGGGTTAGATGAGTCTGGGCATTTAAAACCTTAAGATTGACATCACCTGGTCTTTCCAGACGATGATTGAGAACCATCTATGACGCAGTCAGGTCTCAGCTTTCCAAAGGGGGAGGTGCATGCTAGAAACTCTGCAGGGTGCCCAAACTTTTGCAGACGCAATGATGGAATCCAAATGATGGAAATAAAATCTAACTTTTTTGACACATTATAGGAATGTCTAATCTGTCATTTGATGCATTTTGGAGATTTGTCCATCTTTTCTTGGCTTCTTCATGCACATTAATAAAAAATCTGGGGTGCCCAAACTTACGAACACCACTGTAGATCTTAAATCTGGATTCAAATAAAATGAAGATGTTCCTTACCCTACCTCTGTGTCTCACTTTCTCTCAGGAGAAAGAGGACGACTGCTCTCGGGATGACTGTCTGAAAGTTGGGAGTGCTTACGTCATTGTCTACTCCGTCACCGACCGCTCTAGCTTTGATGCCGCCGCTGAGCTCCGTATCACACTGCGACGCACCCGCCAGGCCGAAAACCTTCCCATCATTCTCGTGGGCAACAAGAGCGACCTGGTCCGGTCCAGAGAAGTCGCAGTGGAAGGTGGGGGTCAGAGGTCACAGTGGGTATATACTTACATATTGATATACAACAAATTGACAATGTTGACTGATGGTATGATAATGATTTATTCTTTTTGTTTCCCAGAGGGCCGAGCTTGTGCTGTGATGTTTGACTGCAAGTTTATTGAGACTTCGGCATCTCTGCAGCACAATGTGACCGAGCTGTTCGAGGGCGTGATCCGACAGCTCCGCCTCCGCCGGGACGGCGGCGAGGCCGTCCAGCGCCGATGCTCCATCTACAAGCGCAAAGAGAGTCTCACTCAGAAGGCTCGGCGCTTCCTGGACCGACTGGTGGCACGCAACAACCAGCGCATGGCGGTCAAAGTGCGCTCCAAGAGCTGCCACGACCTGGCCGTCCTCTAAGGACATGAGCTTCTTTGGCTTAGTGAAGCTCTCTCTGTTTGTTACAATGGTGTCTGATGATTCTCACGTTCAGCAATTCAACAACAAAGATCAGCATCAAACAGAGTCAGCAGACAGTTAGCCTACATACATCACTGCGATCACTGTGAACAATTCATTTTACCTGTTTGAGCATTTGGTCTCACAATGTTTGTGACTTTGCCTCAAGATGATCTGAAAAAACTGACTGTGTGTGTGTCTGTGTGTGTGCCGGTGTGTGTGTACATCAGGATGTCCTGTAGTTTCCACTGTGTACTCTGTTCTGTTTCTTGAGGTTTCAACAGTTTTCAGTTCAACACTGTGCAGAATAAAGTCTTAAAGAAACAGTCTTCTCAGTCGTTTCAAATCATGTTTTACAGACACTTGACCACCACTATGACATGAAAATGGTTTTTATTTCAGTTCAGTGTATTTTAAAAAAGATACTATGTACAAATAGTTTGTAAGGTAGGCCTATTTGTACAAACTACTGCGGCTAACTAGCTCACTACATAGCCTAAAGTACATTGATGTATGATAATAACTGGATATGTTGCCACGGCTCATCCTTGCAGCCAATTTATTTTAGTTGCAATGTAGAATCCCACATTACTTCCCACAAAGCAGTTAGCCCCTAAGGTACTCTATCAATGGCGTATCATTTCCGTGATTACTCCGTTGCCGTCGGAAATTCTGCCGGATGTCCTGCTTTTCTTCCGGATTTTGGTCACCTTCTGCTTTTTTTGTGTTGGAATTTTTAACTGCGGTGGATTTCTGGGGACTATGGTTAACTGCTCCTCAGATCTCTGCAGGTTAAATCCCGGCATCTAGCTAGACTATCTGTCCAATCTAAGTTTTCTATTGCACAACTAAAAAAAACTTTTGAACGTACACATGTTCCCCCAAACAGGTTCCTACCTGAGGCTATTTTGCAGAGGCACCGTTGCTCCGTCCGGCGCTTAATGCCGCCCATGACAATTGTGAGTGGTTTAAAGAAATGCTAATAAAGCAGAGCATGTTATTCTCCCATCCCGGAATGCTGTGTGGACTAGCCAGACCCTCCTTTGCAGCGCTGTGGAGGAAGGTCTGGCAATGTGAAACTACCCCATAGGCCAACATTGTAAAAGAAAATTCTGTGAAACTGTTGACAGGACATCTTGAATTGCAGCAAGATCAATCACGACTTTTTCTTTTCTAAGTTTTAATCCGTGGACTTTTTATGTTTGCAAAAAGCAATTTAAAAACCTGTGATGTTACTACAATGTAAAGTCTATGGGCTGAGCAGTATCATGCAGGCAGGGGTAGCATGGAAAACATTGCTGAGCATATTCAGTGGGCCCCATATCACGGAAGTAAACCCAGAAGCTCAGGTATTCTCATTAAAATGAATAGGCGCCATTTTGGGTATCCATTATCATAGTTATGGCATAAGAGCATATCTTTAGCTACATACATTATTTTGTCAGGTTACAGGTTATGCTCCAAGACTGTATATTCTGGGTGATGCATACCAGAGTTCAGGCAAAAAGTTAGCTAGTGACTGTTAGTGACAGTAAAATTGATGTTTCTTGTCTCTTCTGCTTTGTTTTTATTTCTAATCTTCTTTCTTCAAGGATCAAACCTCTGTCTTTCACTTTACATAAACACAATCTCAAGCTCTCACATCAACCCCCGGGCCTCTTGGATGTTTATTGTTGCCGTGGTGATGCGTTGTCCGTTAGCCATAGTTGAAGAAGAGGTGCAAACTGATCAGTCGTCATGACATAAGGGTTGCATGCTGACATCTCTGTGGGGTTGACAAGAAACAGGCGCGTTCAGCTAATGGAGGGGATAGTGTCTTAAAATGGGACTTCACTGCCCTGAGTTTAGCCTTTCAGGCCGCATACAAACCCTGTCTGTTGGGAGCCCGTTTGTTGGACCAAATCTACTTCTGGAAGTTACTCTAAATCAGACTCTGGCCCCTATTTCAATGACCTAAGTGCATGGCGTGAAGTACCGGGCACAAGTTTAACGGCGGAAAAAAATCATAGGTGTATTTTGGGCGTAACATGCAATAAACCAATCCGAGCGTCATCTCCCATTCCCTTTAAAAGCCAGGTGGGCTTGTACCTTGGTACATTGCTATTATGATGGGCGATTTGCTAAGTAGATAGGATTTTTTGTGTGGAAGAAACTGATCTGATCCTGCGTGAAGTGAAAGCACCCAAGAAGATCATATGGGTGCAGGTGCATTTCAGAATCAGAATCAGCTTTATTTGCCAGGTATGTGGACACATACGAGGAATTTTGGTTTGGATCATTGAAGCTCACAATGAGTTTACACATACAAAAAAACCCACAAAAAAACAATATATACACATGTCATGTGGTCACCAAGGTACTTGTAGTTGTCCACCCTCTCTCCAGCAAAGACCACTATTATCTCTGTAGTCTTGCTGACATTCATGAGGTGGTTGTTAGGTAAAGAAGTAGAGCGCGTCAGGTTCTCGACTTTCTTTAGTTCGTCCTGTACAATATTGTCTGGGATCAGGCCCACCACAGCTGTGTTGTCAGCAAACGTGATGATGGTGTTGGAGAAAGTTGCTACACAGTCATATGTGTACAGGGAGTTCAGCAGGGGGCTCAGAACACAGCCTTGGGGTGCTCCCATGTTAACCCTCATGCGGTATCTTTGGGTCAAATTGACCCAGTTTCCTATATCAATGTTCTTTTAAATTACCCAAAATAACAGGATTGATTCCACACAACGCTCTTTGGCAAGAACTTTGGCAAAATGCAAATCTCTACTTTCATACATTTTTGGGTGTCTTATTCAATTTTGTAGCAAGTGGTTTTGAAATAGTATTGAGTAAAAGTTGACATCTTCCAGTCTGTGTTCATCCATCAACATCCATTCCTTTAATTTGAGTCTAAACAATTCCAAATTTCTGCTTTTCGGACTCAAACATTAGGTATAATTTCCTATAAATGAGGTTTATTGACCATAATTTCCAAAAATAACTGTAAAACTAAAGTTAAGGAGTTAGTGTTACGTAGTGTTAAACGTTAAGAAAAGTGAAAACATTGTGACGGGCCGAACAATGGCAATGATTACATGCTGATGATTATCAGGTATGTTGTTAACAACGTTCAACCAATCTTAGTTAAGCATGTTAGCATGCTAATATTTGCTAATTGGCAATAAACACAGATTACAGCTGGACTGTCATTAGTCATGCAATAAAAACCAAAGTATTTGACAAATTATTTTTTAAATTCCATCATCCTGATGGGGACATCAATCTTTGTATTAGATCATGACAATGTTTAACTCAGTCGCAAATGTGATCCTGTTTGTAAAAGAAACGTCATCAGACCGTGCTGCATGTGTTTTTTTGGAAATGACTCTGAGCTGCTGTGAAATGACAAGAAATTGGTTTGAATCTGCAGCAGTTCATCTGGAAAGCACATCAGGCAGACTGGTTGTCCCAGCTTTTACTGATCAAATATTCTATCTGCTTATTGATTAGGCATTTTGGTGACACACACACACACACACACACACTCACACTATGTGGTTGTACAGGGACAGTATGGAGGAGGAGTGTTTCACATTGATTTGATGAGAGTAATGGAAAAAATGCATGACTGCTCAACCCGGATGACACACACACACGCGCACACGCACACGCACACACACACACACACACACACACACACACACTCACACACATAGTGTTGTGTAAACATCCTTTCAGTGGAGGAGGACCAGAGGCTCTAAACTGTGAGTTCAGCTCCCTCCTGAATCCGTTAAGAATAGAAACATCTGAAAATTCTCCTTCTCGGTGTTTCCTCTGGTGAGGTGTAAAAGATTTTTACAATAATTAATAACATCGTTGGGCATGATTCTTGCTCGTCTTCAGTTGTTTCATATCAAGGAGTAAAGTTAGCAGCTTTTGGCTAGGTCATTATCTCATTGCTGACTGGGACATAGCAGCTAAAGAAATGTAAGCGAACACACCACGTGGTTTGTTACACAGAAGAACGACCTGAGAAGCCGTCATTGAAAACTTTTTGGAAAAAGGGCAGACACTTCCCAAAGCCCATCAGGAGGCGGGCCAAAGCATCTCTTCCATCCTAAAATGCCTTCTTTGCTCTTCTTTCAATAAAGAAATGCTCTCTAGGTCTAGTATAACCGATGCTATTGCAGCATCTTTGCCAGGAATACTCAGCTTGCTTTGCCCAGGGGCCACATTGACAAAATGACAAGGGACCAGGGGCCAGCTCATAAACAAACACTATTAATATTCATCCAATAAAATGAATAAACCTTAAAAGATCCGTAACTCATCTTTCTATGAAATTCTTTCTTTAAATTCTTTATTAATGCACAACCTTGCATATAGCAACAAGTGATTTAATATCTATATTTGATATCTTATATAATATATAATGGGATTTTCAGTTCAGGGGAAAATGTTGCAAAGTAAATTTTCCCTACAAAACTTTTTTTTTTTAATCTCGTAAAATCAATTTCGTAGTGACAATTGAGCACATTGTATGCACCTGATTGTTGAGCTGTAAGGAAACCTGAAAGCTTCAGACTAAGTAATGGAAATAAGACTCAGACAGTCGTGTAGCTGTGTCTGAACACACGGTCACTGACCTCAACATTATTCTAAAAGACATTTTAAACACGTCAACTCCTTTTGAGGTGTGTTTGATTTGTGGCGACAGAGCAGAGAAGACAGAAAATCAACCCCCCCCCCTCGTTTACTTATCTACCCAGTTTCCTGTCTGTCTGTCTCTGGTTTAGTGTAAAACGCTCAGTAATGTCATTCTGCCTCTTTATTCACACACTTACACACTGACGCTGCCAAGAAGAGCAGGAATGTAAACTGAAGAGTCTCTTCCTGCAGTAAAAGTGTGTTTGAGTGTGTGAGACTCTAACTCCCCCTGCTGGCTGGATGTTGTCTGTCCTTTGCAATAACATAAAAAGCACTTTTTAGAAACTGAATAGCAACAACAACTGAATACATATATTAACAGAAAAAATATACAATGAATGAATTGGATTTATGATTGAATTTTAAACAGGAAAACTAAATTAGACACATGCAAGACAAGTTCTTTTTTTCCTCTTGACCCTTCAACAATACATGCTAAGAGGTCTGCTTATATTCAAATGTGTTCTTTTAAACCTTAATTTGAACCTTCTGCAGAATAACTTTTTTAGGTATTTGCAAATACGCAGTTTCATTCTTTCTAATGCCAGGTCGTTTATAATGGGTTTTCCACCTCAGCTGTGGAAAAGGCTCTCCTGAAGCCTCCTGAGGTTTTACAAGGCCCTGTCAATTGCAACCATCAACGGTACGGTTCACATCAGATCTCTTTGGGAAGCGGACTTTGGGGAGGCATTCTTGGACGATGTTTGGAACGATGTTTGGTCAGGCCCTGCAGGTTGCTTAGGGAAATGCAATTTAGGTTCAAACACAGGGTCCAAATCCAAATTTGACCCACTGCACTCAAATGATTGTAACAACTGTAACTTGTCTGAAGGCACAGATTTCCATTGTTCGAATGCCCCTTTTATTAATGAGTTTTGGGTCAGAATATGTAAAGAAATTGAAGTTATATTCAAGAAACAACTATCTCTAACTCCTATTGGCTGTATTTTAGGGTTGAATCCCAAAGCAAGGGGTATTAGTTCCTCCAAATTAAGGCTAATGGAGGTGCTTCTCTTTAATGCAAGCAGATGCATTCTTCTCCTGTGGATCTCAGACTCTGATCCCACGAAATTTCACAATGGACTCGAAGTGTGTTGGAGCTTCTCCCATTAGAAGCTATTAGCTTCTGGCTCAGGGACATGCCTTTTTGCTTCTTCCTCGAAATCTGGGACCCCTTCTTGGACTATATTGGGGAAGATGGTGCACGGACTGTTCAGAGTGGCATCTATGGTCTAGCATGGTCTGAGATCTCAAAGTATAATCCCAGATGACATGCAATGGCTACAGTACCTCATTTTGACTGACTACGTTGAGTAAGCCTTAAGTGTGCAAGCCTTCTATTCTCTTTTATTTTAGTTTTTCATTTATTTTTAATTACTTTTTTGTTGTTAAGCGTTTTTTTTGTTCAGTTAAGAAGTTGCGGGTGGTGTAAAAGAAGGGCTTTATTCTTTACTTAATGGCTGTCTTCTTTTATACTGTATGTGCCTTTTGGAAACTTAATAAAGATGTTATAAAAAACCTTAATTTGAGTGAACAGAAATGAGTTGAGTGAACACTTAGCAGTACATATATTCAACTCAAAAATCAAAAGACTCATGTTCATAAATTCTGGGTTGGGACTGAAAATGTCTGTCCTTTGTCACGTCATACAGTATAATAAACAGTGAGGTTGTTGGGTCTTTGTACATTTAATCAGTAGTGCGGTCTAGACCTAATCTGTAAAGAGTCTTAAAAGAACTCTTGTTACGATTTGATACTATTAATAAAATAAAATTGAATTGAATTGTATTGAATTGAAGGCTCCAATGGCTCTAGTGAAGGACCTGAACCCCAGACCTGACATAACATGTCTGTTACTGCACCCACGCGTTGAAGAATGCTGTCTAGATTCCTTTGTGACACAGTGCACCAGATTCTGCTTCTTCATACATTCATGGGGGGGGGGGGGGACTGGGGGATTAAGAGGGGCTTTCATTGCCACGAGGTCTCTTAACCCTCATGTTGTCCTCGGGTCAAATTGACCCGTTTTCCTACATCAATGTTCATTTTCATTACCCAAAATACCATGATTGATTTCACATAACACTCTTTGGCAAGTACAAATCTCTACTTTCATTAATTTTGGGATGTCGTATTCAATTTTATAGCATTTGAAAAAGAAATTGAAGTGGTTTTGAAATAGTATTAAGTAAAAGTTGACATATTCCAGTCTGTGATTATCCATTATCCATAACATCCATTCCTTTAATTTTAGTCTAAATGATTCCTACTTTCTGCTTTTCTAACCCAAACATTAGGTATACTTTCCTATAAATGAGGTTCATTAACCATAAATTCCAAAAACAACTGTAAAACTAAAGTTAACAAGTTAGTATTATATAATGTTGAAAACGTCTGCTATTCTAACTCAAACATTAGGTATAACTTTTTTATTGACCATAAATTCCAAAAATAACTGTAAAGCTGAAGTTAATAGAGTTGAAAAACGACAAACAGAGGGGAAAAAAGAATCAAAAGTGATGAAAAAGAGACAAATTCGTAAGAAAAAGTTCAAAACACTGATAAAAAGCGTCATCAAAAGTGTTGATTTTCAATTCTTTTCAACACAATATTATGTAATGTGTTCCCGTTTGTTTGGAGAGGAGACATTTTCAACCCTGAATGAAAAGTGCAGCTCTTCTCTGCTTATCAACCGGACCAGATACCTTCAACCTCATGTTTAAACACCTTGTATGAAATGATATTGATTTTTCATTACTCTAACCTGAGAAACAAATGGACCTAGGCCGACAACATGGCTGCCCTTTGGACTGGGACGGGGGTGGCTAACGGGATCTGACTGTCAGGATCCTCTGAGAAACTGCCTCCTGTTGACCTTAGAAGTATTTGCCTACGGGAAACAAGCTGCCTCAACTTGTCTCCAAACACAAGGAACAGCTTTGGGCTTATTGTACAAATGTTATAGGTTGACATTTAAACGCAGCAGCCATGTTGTTAACGGGGCGTGGTCGACATTCCTTCGGCTCACTGACTCAAGATATCACATATCCCAATCATGGAAAGAATACTATCTATGAAAATGTCAGAGCAAAAGTAACATACCGGAGGTTATGCCCGTGCCCTTCAAAATAAAAGCACTTCAAACACTAAGTCGAATTTTTATTGTCATTTACAGACAGTGATCCAGATATTAATGTATAGGAGCAATGCTTTTGGAATGTGCACACTATGTATTCAAGACTATAAAACCTAAGATTATAAAACCTAAGATTTGACATGGTGTAGCCTAATTTTGAGTAATAGAAAATGTGATAGGGGTGTTATTATGTAATTACCCAGGAACACTGTCTCTAACCAGCACCTGTTTACTGGTTCCACTTATTATTTAATCATCATTGTCATTATTTCAGAGCTGTTTATACTGTAGATATTGTAATATAATAACATAATACCATTTATTCCATCACCCTTTGCACTATGCTCCACAATTAGAATAATAACTATCATAATTTACTCCTGCATACTTTGGACTCTTCATTGTACTATTACTTCAACCTGTCTATATTGTTTCTGTTTAGTGTGTATGTATTAGTGAGTACATATAAGTGCATACATAATAGTTTGTATATTAGTGTGTATATATTAGTGAGTGTATATTAGTGTGTATATATAAGTGTG
>NC_048410.1:27340525-27353565 GCF_013103735.1 Etheostoma cragini | reverse complement strand
TATAAAATGCCTCGTATGTGTCCTCCTACCTGGCAAATTCGGATTATTATCTGTAGATCTGGCCATGTGAAACTAAGTGAGTGAGACCTTTATTTTTGAAGGATTCACCGGAAATAACGTTTAATCGTTTCTGTGCAGCAACAGCTTGTATCGGCGGTGTAAAAAAACAACCATAGACAGTAAAAGAAACCAACGGAGAAACTGTCCGGATTTACCACTACAATACTGACCGAAAAGCAGCAGGATGAACAGCGCAGGTAGGAACCAAAACACACGACAGGACACAACATTACACGGCTAACCAAACTGAACACAACACACACCCTACACACCCTACACACCCTGCTGCTGCTGCTGAGCCGCAGCCATGGACGCCACCAGCGTCCTGGAAATGGGAATGGAAGTGGACTTTTCTTTAATTCTTTCAAGTTGATTGCAATAAAGTTTTTGTAGAACAGAAGCAGTTAAGCCAACTTAAACTGTTAGTGTAAATATTTATCTGGAATAATAAACAAAAGTCAATGTATTACCTACATTAATTATTAATTATGTCTTAAAGGAGACCTATACTGTTTTCAGGCTCATAGTAGCCTATAGGCTACTTGTATTTTGTGTTTTTAAGAGAATATGTTTACATCTTTTACTTGCTTTTAATTTAGTTTTTCACTTAAAAACGTAGAAAATTAGATTAGACCAAAATAACATAGCAGCTGTTCTTATGAATCAACCCCGACCCAGCTCCCGTTATATGAGTGAGACTCGAGTAAATCTCACTTAACTTAAAGGTGCTATATGTTATATATTTACCGGAATAAATCTCAAAATGACCACAATATGTTCTCAGACACTAACGTAACATGCTAAACTGTGTAGGTTACTATGTTTTCTGACACCTATGATAATCCCAGTAGTTTCTCCTTTAACATTTCTGTCCCGGGACAGAATGGCTGTCTGTATTTTGTCCTGTGTGTTGTTAACTGCTAATGGAAAGCCAGGCCAGGTTGCCAGGTCTGTAAAAACGCCAAGCCACAAGGTCGTGGAAGCAGCAAATAAACATACAAACATTCAAATGGGATCAATGGAGAGATATTCTACCCAACCTAAAAACCTTGGCATTTTTCTCTTTTTTGGGGGGGGGGGGCATTTTTAGGCCTTTATTTGACAGGACAGCTGAAGACATGAAACGAGAGAGAGTGGAATGACATGGAGGTCGGAGTAGAACCTGGGCCTGCTGCATCGAGGAGTTAATCTCTATACATAATAATAATGATGTATAATAATAATAATAATGTTCACTTTATTAATCCCGCAAGGGGAAATTACAATTTTTTTACACACAGGCCTAAATTACACTCATACTCAGGACCTATGCATAAGAGATGTCCGAGTGAGGGGCCCCCGCTTTACCAACTGAGCTATCTGGGCGCCCAAACCGTGGCATATGTTTCTAACAGTTGCGTGACCAGAGACATACCGAACCTTGGGTAAATATTGGAGATGTATTTGAATGATTGAGACAGTTTAGAGCCCAAAAAGACGCAGCCTGCAGCCGGTAGGCATTAGCTTCAGGCTAATTTGTAACAGCTACTAGGGATGGGCAAGTTCAGTCATTTCAGCATTCATGTATACTCCAATGAATTTTATAGTATAGAGTAATGTTAGTTAAGTTATTTACTGGGAAAACAATTGGGACACAGCCAGTGATGTAATCAATTCAATTTTCAATTCAATTCAATTTTATTTATAGTATCAATTCATAACAAGAGTTATCTCAAGACACTATACAGATAGACCACACTCCAGAATGTACAAGGACCCAACAGTTCTAGTAGTTTCCTCCAGAGCAAGCAACAGTGCGACAGTGGCGAGGAAAAACTTCCTTTTAGGCAAAAACCTTGTTCAGACCCAGGCTCTTGGTAGGCGGTGTCTGAACATGAGAACATGGAGCGGGACCAAGGCGACAGCTGCTACCCTGATTTTGGAGCCTCTCTGATCCAAGGGAACATGCTGGGGAAAAAGAACATAAGGACTCCGGGGAATGACTCCCCAGAGCTAGGTTAGTAACAAGCATTTCTGGGACATGGATGCACATAAATGAAAAGATGGAAAGATAGAGGAGAGAGGAGCTCAGTGTATCCAAATAAGTCCCCAGCTGTCTAAAACTATTATTATAGCAAAACCAAGAGAGACAAGGTAAAGAGAGCTCCAGCCCGGTCGGGCTAGAACTCTCCCCAACCGGATCGGGCTGTATGCCAAGTCTCCCTTTAGTTTTATTATATTCTTGATTATATAATAGATAAATCTGACAACTATGTGACTAACTACTACTCCCTAACAATATTCGATTCTATGCCCTAACTATAGGCTTTATCATAAAGGAAAGTCCCGACTGGTCACGGCATAACTGCTAACGTGGCCGGCTATAGCCGTCAACGAGTTCTTTTTAGCCAAGAGAGGGAGGCTGTAAATTGGTAAAGAGGACGGCGAGATTGTGACGTTTTTAGCGGTTGTTGCCGTAATTTTAGTCCCAGAAAGTGTTTTTGCCAGTTGGATAAAGAGGACGGTGGGGTAGTATTTTGAAGCCAGGATAGGGTTGTTGTGAGTCGGGTACAGAGCCCGCATGAGCACCGGCTTTTATGACAGAATCTAACGTTACTCCGCTGTGCTGTGAAGTAACGTCTGGCTATGTGAGACAAGTACCTTATTTTAACTGCTGGCTGTCAGTATTACATATTGAACCTTCATATTGTTTCCCGACTTCTCCACTTGTCTCCCTTTCTCGCATCTTAAAGCTGTTGCCCAGGCCACGTTTGCATCAAATCATCGGCACTGAATACAAGAAGCATGAAACAGCTTTTAGTCCCCCCCCCCTCCTCCCCTCCCCCACCAGCTTAAGAAAGGAGGCGAAGTCTCCATTTGTTTAACGACTCACTCCAATGCAAGCAGATATCTTATTTGCTTTTGTATCGGCTGGATGAGAGTCAGGGGGCAACTTAATTCCAATTAAGTTCCAAAGTAGCTCTTCTTTTGTTTACCTTTTGATTAACTGATCTGAGTCAGCGGACAGACACCATGGTGATGGTACTGTGAGTGAGCAACTGGTCCAACAGAAGCACAGAGACACACGTAGCACTGCACCTCTGATTACTGATTCGGTCATAGTTTATGATCGACGATAAACTCGGTCTGATTTCTTGATATGAGAGCGGCTCCGTCCAAAGTGCCGTCTCTCCTAACCATGCCAGGCTTTCCCCAGAACACCCTCCAGTTATCTACGTATACCCCGCATCATCAGCTGGGCACCATCCCGCCAACCAGCGGTGGAAGGCTGACACGCGGCTGGGGTCTAGAGAAAACTACTGAGTCTGACATTGTCTTTTACATATGCAAAAACTATCTACATTTCTACATTTCTCTTCCCCTTTTTATACTTCCTCTTTTCTTTCCTATCCACTTCTTGTCCTCTTAATCTCCTATTTTCCTTTTCTACATCTTTACTGTCCTCCCCTTTCCATCCTCCTCTTTTCCTTTCCCACATCCTCTACCTCTCTATCTCCTTCTTTCCTTTCCTACCTCCTCTTCTCCCGCTCTGTCTTCCCTTGTTTCTAGTCTTTGTTCTAATCTACGCAAACTGGCTGCTGGCTCCAGCTTAAAATGTCTGTACAAATACAAGAGTGCTCCAAAAAAGAAACGTTCCTTTAAAAGCCTTGCAACAACCCATTCTCCACATACACAGGTGTTTTCACTTAATATGAACTGTTTCCTGTTGTTTATTCCAGCTGTGTATCCCCCTCCCACTGCCCCTCCCGCCAACATGTTTGGCAACGTGCCCGGATATGAAGGCACTTTGTCTGGAGGAGGTAAGAAAAGTACAACCTACAAGTCTTGACATAATTCCATGTTGTTGCAACTACTTAAAGTTGTTGTTGCTTCAGGAGGCTTCCTGCCCCCGCCTATGCCCATGGAGCCTGTAGCCCCGCCCCAACCCGGCCCTGCACCTGTCGACTGGAGGTAAGACCTAAGACCTGGGCCACGTTCAACCCCAACAAAATGTAGCAAACCGTTCTATCTAGACTGAAAATGGGCTGCGTTTACATACATGTTGCAACCGAACACCTGTTACACAGCCACCAATCTAGAGAAAACATACCTCAAAGCCTGTTGCACAACGTTCCGAGGAAACATGTTCAACCAGGAAACTGTAGCAAAACGGTGCACACTAGGGTTGTGCCAACGGACGATGAGCCACCATTGAAATATACTATATGTCTGATCGGTTCTATGTTAACTGTTAGCCCATAGCAGGAGAAAGAGATATAGTACGCCATGACGATATGATCGTCCATCACAATGTTTTACTGTAAACATCGTTCTCTGCCAATTTAGGGGAGATCGCCCAACCCTAGTAATAATTTATACTGTTTATTTATCCCCAGTGGGGAAATTACACCATTTGCAGATTGAACATCACTTGTCTCACCAGCCAATCACATAATGCTTGTGTTGCTCTTGGGCCAGATGAGGAAGAGCTTTGTTGAGATCAAGTTGCAATTTCCGTGCCTGAAAAGTGAAAAGTGCCTCAAATAGTGAAGCAGATAAGTGCAATTTTTTAGGGTAATCGTTCACATGGATACGTGGATACAAGCACCAAAATCGGTACAATTACAAATTGGGCAGTGCTCTTTCAGAAAAGTACGTTAGCCATCGCAAAAAAACTTCATGTGAGCCGCGGCGGCCATGTTACTTTCTGCCATAGCCAGATTATGTATATTTGCATGATATCTCCTTATCAAAACATTCAACTGCATAAAGGATGATGTCTACTCCTATGTTTTGATGGTCAACGAATACAATAATACTACTCAAGCAGCATTGCTGCAGCATGTAAAGCGTTCGGCCTACCAGGCAGGCTGCATCTGGAGTCAAGCAACTGTATGCCAACCAGAAGTACTGAGTCCTTCTGAGTGGGGTTGGACCAAGAAAGGTGATCTATGGCAGATCTTCTGGACAGAGCTATCGCCAATTGTAGAGAGCTGTCAGCAACTGACCAAATGTGGATGCAAAGCAGAATGCCATGGAAGATGTAAATGCTATCAGTTTGGTCTTATCTGTACAGCACTGTGTAGCTATAAGTACCAGGACTAGCAATGTTGGCCTTAATGAACACACTTATAATCACCCACTTAAATACAATTAACAGATACAATGATTTTATGTGCCTCCAAAAAAGTAAATAAAACCTCCTGTTACTTTGACATGCTTTAATAATAAAAACATTCTTGGGATTACATGTTTCATGCATGTTTTTTTCAAATTATTTACTCTATATACACCAAAAACATAAGATTCAAAAGGTAAAAATCTTGAAATATGTCCCGTGAGTAAACTTTTGTGGGCAGATGTGTTTTCCAATGCTGAAAATGGCGGCCATTTTGAAAAATCAAGTGGCTAACGTTATTTTTCAAATTATTGGCCCCAGAGGGATAACCACACCAAATTTGGTGCTTGTATCCACTTGTGAACGATTTTCCCCCTTATCTGCCCCACTACAAAGCTGCATTCTATCTAAATTTCAGCAGGGGTGACTCAACAAAGTCTGTATGGCGAAATGACCATGCTTCTGCCTTGATTTATTACCTCAATAAACATTTTCCTAACAAGTTTATGGTCTTCATTGCTAGTTTCAAGTCATTTTCAATACACCATGATGTTCATTTGGTAAAATATGGTCCCATCTATTTATAATTGACAATAAATCAGGGGATTCTTTGGGGACACACCGACCTTTCAATCATTATAAAGGCTTTGCAATGCAAACCATGGCCCCGTGTACATTAAAATAGCCAATACATTGTTGTGGGTGTTTGTTTTTGTCCTAAACTTTGACCCTCTCACTGTGTTCTCATCAGAGTTAATTGGAACATTTGGTTGCCTAGAAATGCCTTGTTCAGCATTCTGCCAACCAAACTGGCTAGCGTTAGCTGGTTACTTATGAAAAGTCTGCTGATTTTCAACAAGCTCTGTGTACTGGCTTACATCCTAACAAACAGCGCACTACCTGGCGGTCTGTGTTTACATGACTGTAAAATTCCGCTGGATGAATCACATCAGAAGGGTGGAAATTGGAGACTTACCTCTTTATTGTTAATCTTAGCACTGCGCTATTGAAACCATACACAACACTGGGTAAATGCACCATCCTCCCCAGCTCGGCCTTTTTGTCCTAATCTGATCCCTCCTGGCTCCAAAATACCAAGGCTGCAAAGGCTTCAAAAGGCAGTATTGTTGGTCTATGGTTCATATAATAATATTAAACTTGTGTGTGTGTGTGTGTGTGTGTGTGTGTGTGTGTGTGCGCGTGTGTGTGTATTAGCATCCCTGCACTGTCGGAGGATGTGGCTCGTGAGGCGTTCAAGAGCTTTGTGTCGTCCAAGTGCTGCTACAGTAAGAGTCCCGTCAACGATGGAGTCATCACCAGCATGGAGCCATGCAACACCTACAGGGTGAAGTGAAGTTCCCATTCTTTGATGCTTTTAGACTGGTGCTGTTTCTGGTGTTTGATACTATGTTTCTTTGTTATTTTCAAAAATCATACTTCTAAATATTAGTAAACAACTCTCCCCAAATCCAAAACCCATAGTGCTAAAACTCAACCAGGGCAATGTCCTGAGTACATGCATGGGCACATGTTCTGTTTCAGAACTGAGAACACTACAATGTTATAAAGCTCATTTAGATATAAAAAAAAAAGAAATCAGTCTGCCATTCATTTTCTACAAGTTTAATTCTTATATACTTCTCTGGTTTCTGGTTTTGACACGGAGTAGCTCATGTTCACTAATATTGATCAAATTCCCCTAGGCCATGGAGATAATATATTTTATTAAGATAACATACTTAATTGAGGTGGTGTTCCCCTTAAGGAGGCTCCAGTTGGGTTTTGTAGGGCCGGACCCATTGTCACCTGCTGGGATCTGATCACATTCTGCTGTATTTAGTTTTTCCTTCTCCAGAACCAGATCACATATCTGATGTTCATAAGTTGTCTGCTGTCTGTTTATGCTCTACATCTGAAAGATTCCACACAGAGACCGTTTGTTGAAGCCTATTATCAGTCTGATAGTATGACATCACTTCTTACCACTTCGTTCTCGTTGGCCTATGGCTGGAAGCGGCACTTGCAGTTGTGTTTTTGGATCTCACTTTCACTTTTTGATGTTTCATCGTCTGTAGTCATTTCTCTTTTCTTTGTTCCGCCATAATAACTGTAACTGACAATCTTTGAGATTATTACTTTAACATCAGTGATTGTGTGTTGGGCTCTGACCACTGCTCAGACACAAGTGACATACACTCAGTACTGTGCCTGAACGCATCCCATGTATACAAGTATATCCTGCTTTTTTAACTAAAATTATTGTTAGCTTTATTCATAATAAGTTAAATTAGTTACTTCTATTTGGGGGATAATCATGTTCTTAAGTTTTAGATCTACATTTCTCAATGCTTTTACATGGAGTCAGTTAGCTGACGGTTGGCTAAAACCTAAGTTTTTTAAGTTGTGGAAAATGAACTATTGTCAGTTCCTGTTTGCAAACTACCTATTGATCCAAATGAAAAACAATATATATATTTTTTAATTTGTTCAAAATCTGTGTCCGCACATTCTATGTGGCCCTGCTAATATCCGTTTCTATTACTGTTACTGTAAATATTGCTGTTGTTTTTTTTGTATACCACTGTTGTCTCTGTCAGCTAAAATGGTATTAACACTGCACATGTATAGTATCACTCGTTGAAGTGTGTTTTCCGCTCTGCAGTATCGACTGGAGACGTTCACTGAGTCCCGGTCAACTGAGTGGGCCTCCAAACCACATGAAGGTAAATAAACCGGAACCTAATTCTGAGCTTTAAAGGTCCACTAATTGCTAGGGTTAATGAATGCAAACCAATGGGTTACAGTAGTTATGGAGAGAAATTCAGGAAGAAAGGGGTGCTGGATCAACAGATTGTGGTGATTTTATTGGTTGGACCTTTTGGTTACACATACTAGTATGTACATCATAAAGTCACCATTAAAGAGGAATTGTTTACCAGGAAGCTTAACTGCCTGTTTCACAAGGTCCTTAAAACAAAAAGTCTGAACCTTCAAACAGCCATTTGAAGTGGTGAGTCATCTCTTCTCAGGGAAACAATTACCATGCCATGCGTGCATTTGTTTTTTTCTTATTTATATTAAAATAAGGTTGCTTATTAATAACCGGGTCTCACTTAACAGAAGTCGGAGTGTCATTAAACACACCAACAGGGGAAACCGCTCTTAAACTCACTAATTCAATTTTCCTTTCAGTGTTTAGTATCTTATTCCCATAAAGTTGCTGGCTGTTTTAGTTTTAACCCTTAGTATAGCTCAAACTACAAAAACCTACATTTCCCATAATGCAACTGGCTAGTATCTCTCATTAGACCTTCTCTGCTTGTTCAACAGACATGCTTCTTGTGTTTGTATAAATCTGAAGTGTCCAAGCCCAAACTGAGACTACCCTGATGATATCAGGAGACGGTGCCACATGCTATTTGATTGACAGACAGGTTATAATAATAGTAATATATGTCTTGTGTGATTGACAGGTGAGCCAGCTGATTTCTACACCCAGACTGCACCCCGGCCCTGGGAGCTCCAGGCCACCACGACTCCCAGCCTCTTCACCAATCACACAGAGGAGATCCGCGTGCCCTACACCTCCTCCATCAAGGTGATTGGTTAACAAAGACCGCCTTAGCGCTATGGTTACCTGCATTTTCACATAAAACTGAGACCAGAGAGCAGGATTTTCTGGGTTTAGAGTATGAGTGTTTTTGGAGTCTTTGAAAAGGAGCTAGAGATCGTTTGAAAAAGTTCCAGATATTTAAAGGTTCGACAGGTCTGTGAAAAGCTTCCAGGGCTTCTTATGTGGGATCCAGAAGGTCTGAAAGCCATGCCTGACCTAGGGGCCTTGGAATAGTACTGGGGGTGTGGCAGGGGTCCTGGAAGATTTTACAGCAGTTGATAGCATTGTTACAGTAACAGTTGTTGTCATTTTTACAGTATAGGTTCTATGTAAAAATGACGGAGCATTCCGTTTCAGTGTGACTGAAACAGACACTAAGTCTATTTTTTACTCTGTGTGTGTGTGTGTGTGTGTGTGTGTGTGTGTGTGTGGGTGGGTGTGTGGGGGTGTTTGTGTGTGTAGGACTGCCACAGTTGCCATGCCACAGGGACGATGCCGTGCACTGAGTGCCATGGAAATGGATTTGTAAGAATCTCAATTAGTCAATCAGTAATTAATAAACTGCACAGATACAATATGTCAGAACTAATTTAATGTGGATTTATAATGTAACTCTAATTTTTTTATTTATTTGTGTGTGTGTGTGTGTGTGTGTGTGTGTGTGTGTGTGTGTGTTTGTCTCTGAAGAAACCGTGCTGGGTGTGCAACGGCTCCGGGATGAAGACTGATGAGAGCTGCTCGCACTGTAATGCTACAGGCAAAGACAGGTCATACTTATGTCCTTTTTCCCTTCTTAAATCGGTCTATTTGATTAGATTTTAGAGGCTTGAATAGGTCAAAATATTCTAGGTTTTCATAATGAAAGAGAAAAATAAATGTAAAAAAAACGGATTTTGTTAGCAGATACATGTTTTCTCTCATGTCCTTTTACAGTCTTATCTCAAGACTCCTTGGGGGACATAGGACAAAATGGTTGGGACTTACTGACCTGGGAGTTAGAGCCCAACCGATATTTTGCATTTATAATGGCCAATTTCTTTTTTTTTTTTTTTTCAAATATTCATTCATCAGAATCATTTATGATGACAAATAATTGATTCTGAGAAAGGAACATTTAAAAAATAAAAACGGACTGTCAACCATGTTATAAGCGGTGTTGCATAGTCTGTCCACCAGAGGACGCTCTACAACGTCCCTGTTAGTGATGGCGTTGCATAGTCTGTCCACCAGAGGACGCTCTAACACGTCCCTGTTAGTGATGGGGTTGCATAGTCTGTCCACCAGAGGACGCAATACAATGTCCCTGTTGGCAACACTGATTACATTTTGTAAATGTGTTTTATATTCAAGTTTCATATCTTAAGTTTGTATTTTTATACATTTTATTTATCAGAAATTTAATATATTTTGATGTTCCTCGGTTCTGTTGTGAAAATAAAACAAATGATTATCATATTATATTAGTGAGAACTTTATTAAAAAATAAGTAATGTTAGGGAAATCTGTTTATGTTTTGTAACGCATTTCTGGATTATAAAAAAATATATACATATCGGCCGATATATCGGCATAACAGATTTTTAAAGAACCAAATATTCATATCGGTATCAACCGTAAAAATTGGTCGGGCTCTACTAGGGGTTTAAAATTGTAATCCTTTCATTTCCTGTTAATTCCTTGTCTGAAAAGGCAGCTTAAAAATCCAGCGCAGGAATGGCGGACTCCGCTTCTAAAAATTACTGAATATAAATGCCTTGAATGGCTATTGCTGGTTTGATTAAAATCTTAAAGTTTGTAACTTGCAGCCTAAAATGTCAGATATCAGATTGTCCCTGAACATACAAGCAGAAAAAGTTACAACATGATGACAACATCATTTCATTACCACTTTTTTTAAATTAGCTAAAACAGAAAAGTGTCGTACAACAAGGACTTCATTCGGAAAGAAACGTGAAGCTGAAAAATGATCTGAAAAATGTTCAACAGGATATGAAGTTAACAGGATGCTGAGTTCATGAACTAACCCAGGAAACAGCATTTTTAAAGTGTGTGCCACATGTAGGCTGAGTCCTTGGACCCTGACAGGGGTGTGTCATCCCCTATCTCCACCATTTCCTGCATATGCATCTAATAAAAATCCCTTGTGTTTTTCAAAAAACACAAAAAGAATGGGAAACATGTCTGACTGTGCTTGTATGTGTGTGTGTGTGTGGTTGTGTGTGTGTGTGTATAGGTGTACCACGTGTGATGCCAGGGGTACAAAGAAATGTGAAACCTGTAAGGGAAAGAGACAACTGCTAACCTACATCAAGGTCAAAGTGGAGTGGTGAGTGCTGACACAGGGGTCCATGAACAGGTTCTTAATGAATGGCCCCTTCAATCTTGAAGCGGTTCAAGGGGTCATTGGCGGTTCCAAAGGTCCTTGATCATTAGCGGTGTAACAGACTAACGATTCGACTACATGTGAACCACTGATTAATTGCAAAGTTCAACCATAATAGTGTGAAATGAATTGTTACTCTTGCTGTTACTTAAAGTAGGCTGATGAATCACTATGGAGGGTTGCCGTGGAAAGATACAGGCATACATGATACATGTTAAAATCCGTTGTCTATGTTCACGTGAACGGAGCATGTTAATAGCAGTTGATGAAGACAGTCATGGCGACTGTAGGAACGGAAGAATTCGAAAAAGCCATTGCATAGGCTACACCACCGTCGTATCAGCCGGTCATTTCAGCCGATATTGCCGTTTAGGTGTCAAAAAGTGAGCGTTATGTGGCAAAGACACTTAAAGGAGAATTCCGGTCAATTTCAACATGTAGCTCTGTTTTTTTTAAATGCATAGTGCTGTCAGTAGCAAGACAAATGAAACCAATCGGTGCTGCCTACATTGTGTCATTCTCCTGCTAGAGCTAGCCCCCAACAATCTTAAACAGGGCAAGTTTTAAACGTGTTTTTAGCCTCTAAACATGCTCAAAATATCATTACCAGTGCCATGTACCCATGTGCAGTTATTCCTTCCAAGTGAACACAGTGAATTTGACTGCAGTAAATGTGACAGAAAGGCATAAAAGTTGTTATTGGAGTAGTGTGGACTTCACAGGAAAACAGGAAATAGAGGTATAAATTGAGCATGTTTATAGGCTAGAAATGCCTGTTGTGTCCTAAATCTAGCAGAAGCATAACTCTGTGTAGACATCCCCGATTTGTTTTTATTTGTCTCAGTACTGACAGCACTAAAAATCAAATAAAAAAAACAGAGCTACAAGTTAAAATCGACCGAAATTCTCGTTTAAGATTAGGCACCAAAACGACTAGTAGTCTACTAGTGTAGAAATAAGGTTGTGGTTTAGATTAAAACACTTTCAAGGAACGTGCATTCCCGAGGTGAAAGTCCTTTGTTATTCTCGGATAAGCGAACTCTGCTTCCGAGCTTGAACTTTTCATGAGAGCTCTTTAAGTAAATCATAGAAAGCATTTGAAAATATACTTTGTCCAACTTATTTTTGATTGTTGATTGGATCCGTAACTCAAATCGTGATCCGAACTGTGAGTGTTGTGATCCGTTGCACCCCTATTAATGATGTGGGGTTTCCATGAGTCCCTGGGAAGGGCTAAAGGGTTTAGCAGAGTTCCTGGGGCTCCTTTAATGAGATTCCCTGAGACCCTGAATATGTTGCTGTGGTCCTGGAAGAGATTTCAGTTGTATTTGATAGTCTTACGTGGTCTTAAAGAGATCCAATCCACGGGGAAGTTTTAGAGTTGTTTTGAAGACTTTCCAGGGGCATTCAAGGGGGTTTGAAGGTCCTTATAGTTGTACCTGAGGAGGTTCTATCTGGTGGTTTTGAGTTTCTAGGACTATCACTGGTTTCAACTTTAAAAAGAGGGCTTAAGATGCAGAAAAAAGTGTTTGCGGTGACTTTTTTGAAAACACGGTTTACTCCATAGCTCAGAAAAGAGGCCGAGTGTGAACATTCCCTAAGGAGGTCCAAATGGTTCCTTGAGATGATCCTTGAAGGTTTTTCTACACCTGATCATACATCTGACCCAGGGACTCTGAGACTGAATGGCTGAAAGCAGCACACACACACTCAACCAGTTTCCAACATTTTTTACAAACAAAAATTGATTTCAAATATGATACAATGATGTTGAAATTCTACAAATAGTAGCTTTATTGTGGTTACATATTAACCTTCCTCTGGTGTTAGCTTTCTGCTGCCATCTGAAGACTTAGCGGGTCATTTTGGACCCGTGTATTAAATTA
>NC_048410.1:27320728-27340425 GCF_013103735.1 Etheostoma cragini | reverse complement strand
TGTATGAAGTGCTTTTATGCATGTTAAAACTCAAAACGGGTCCGTCGGGACCCTAACACCATAGGAAGGTTAAATGGATTTGGTATGCAGGGGTGTTGTCATGGATGCCACTTTAGTGACCTCTGGTGGCGTGAAGATGAACCTATTGGAAATTCATATAACATATTGTATACTGCATCCAATACATACATTTATATACACATGCATTTCAATACGTTTGTAGATAAACGTGTTAATATGTGAGTGTCTTTGTTAAGGACTAACCATGTGGAGGACCACGTGGTGGCGCAGAACTGTGGTCTGAACGTCGATGAGCTTCGTTCAGTGAGCGGAAAGGAGCTGTTCAAGAACAACCAGTACCTGGTACGTACACACACACACACACACACACACACACACACACACACACACACACACGCACACGCGCGCGCGCAAGCCTGACGCAGAGCGGAGGAGGGGTCTTGAATCCGCCTTCAAGGCGGTATGCTGCCGGTATAATATGCTGCAGGAAACATGGAGTACTTAGGGACTTTGTTAATGTTAGCTGTATGTTTTATTGTCCGTAACGTGTGTCCCCTTCTCTGTCTGTCTCCTCTCAGCTCTACCCGTTGCTTGGGTTCCCAGTCCCGGCCATCTCTGAGGCCTCTGAGCGTCTGGTCAGAGATCACCAAAGCAAGTACGCCCAGACCTCCAGGATCCTGCAGCAGGTAGGCCGGCAGACAGCTGAATGACAGACTGATTCAGGAGAAAAGAGGAAAAGACATAATTTGGAAGGAGGCAACATATTATCCATGCTAAAAAATGCACTGTTAATCAATGCACTGTTCTTGCGGAAAGTTAAAAGTATTTTTGTTGTATTGAAATTGGTAGAATGTTAAAAATAGAGCTGGGTTGTAAACCCACGCGTAGCAGCACAAACAGCCGTCTTCAACATTAAGAAGGCTGTTTTAATATGAAAAACCCGACTAAATAAATGCTTTTTGAACTTTTGTGTGTCCTTCCAAAGAGCTCCTTCAATATGTGTTTCAAGTGAAAAGATGGATATCAGTTTCAGGGGGCTGACATTTAATGCATTAATCCAATGTTCCAAAGGCTCGTTCTGTTTACTAATCTGATAAAAGAATTAAACTAATTGAGAACACAATTTTTGCAATTATGTAGGCACATAATGTAATCTGAAAACTGTTGTTGATTAAAAAAAAATGCAACTGACCTCAGCTGGTATTCTGTCTATAATGGAGTGTGATGGAAATTTCTAAGTGACCCCAAACTTGACCAGTTGTGTATTTATTTAGATATGTACGTACATAGTAATTAAATATTCGTTGAACCTTGTCCAGCTTTGTTGTCCTTGTTTCTGTGTATGTGCATTAATAGCAAATGTATCATACACGTACTTGTCCAACAAAGCTGAATCTCATTCAGTTGATGTATAATAACTGAAAACAGTTGAATTGTCAGTTGAGGGATTAGAGATGAAAGCTGAGGTATCAGAAACATTCGTAAAAGGTTGAAAATATTTCTTGAACGTTACCATATCTCTTCTCAGAGGCAGACAGTCGAGCTGATCCCCATCACCAAGGTGAACTACAAGTGGAAAGGCAACTCTCACGTCTACTTCGTCTACGGCAAAGAGAACAAAGTCAACGCTGACAGTTACCCAGCAACCTGCTGCTGTGTCATCCTGTAGAGGCGCACACACACACACACACACTGTCCCAAACTGTTACTTTTAACTAACCACTGCAAACACATTAAGTGTTTTCTACAAAAATCGTCCAATTAGACGGAGGGTTTCCACTGGATTCCATACTGGGTTGCCACATGTAGGGCTGGGTATTTTTCAAATAATTTCAAAAGATGAAATCTAATCTGATTCATTTTTTTTTTACATAAACAAATTACACAAAAACTAAATTTACACATTAGAAATCTTTCCTGCCGGGATCTATACAGCGTGCAATATTAGACAACCTATCACAAGCATGATTTGATCTTGATACAAACATGCTGCATGCTTATTGGCTCACTGATGCTGAGGAGATTTACTTCTTGGTTAATATAATTTGGATTTGAATGATGAGGCATTTTTTGATACAAAAATATGCATAGAAGTGTCAAAGTTTGATACCTAACCCTAGCCACAAGTGGTCGGCTGCAGGTAAACCTGTATGTTACATGTATATTCAATACATATTCAACAATAACAAAGAATACATTTATAATGTTACCTGAAATGAATATAAAACTGAGAGTTTAGTATGCAACATTATGCTAAAAAATACATAAGTGAAAAGGAAACTAACTTTCTCTACTGGCATTAATTATTTGTTCAAATTCACAATTAAGGTTACAAAAAAGTGCTCCAGACTAACTAAACAATCCTGGAGGGACTTTTGTTTGTCTTTGTGTTACCAAAAATGGTCTGGCGAGTCCGTCCGACAGCTTCTTTTAGGATGCTGTGATGCTCCACTAGGTGTCCTGATAAGAGAAAATAATCAATGTACCTGTCACATTTATATAAACTTTTAATCTTTCACATTAACTGAATTGTTAATATCTAAATTCAGGATTGAAAAAAAAAGTTTGTATGTTTACACTGGCATTTTTGTCTGTGTGTGGACACATGTTGACCATCATGTCTCTGACAACACCACTTATAATGTTTTTTACAGATATTGTTGTAACAAAACCATGTTACTCAAAAGTTTACTGAAAATACATGCCAGTATGTGCCATTTTATGTCTTCAGTTTTGCATGAAAATCTCAAATGTCCAAATTATAGCATGAGTTTTGAGTTTGTTGACATCTGACCTCACCCATAGCCATAGCCCATAAAAGTAATTAAATCTATGGAAGCAAAGGAAAGAGGAAGTTGATAAGTAAAATAGAAATCAAACACAATAACCAGCAAAAATGGTCATATGAGGTTTCCATCTGACAGAGGTAAATACTGTATATGATGTTTGCTTTATAATAATTAAGCTGTGTATAATCTGTGTGTGGGGAAACAGAAACATGGGCAGTATTCAAAACCGCCTACTATATATAGTAAGCGGTTTTGAATACTGCCCATGTTTCTGTACTTTACTAGCAGTGTGTACTGATTGGCCAACATGTAGTATGCAGTACGCAAAATTTGCAGTATGCATGGGGCCTGTCTTGCTTGCCAACTGTGTCCCACAAAGCAACGGCTTTGGCTTTTCCAAACCGGGAACTGGCTAATAAGCTTGGCCTTGCATACTGGAAAATAAATACATTTAACCGCTTCATACATTTTACCAACAAACCACACACTGAGTTCCTAGTAGGCGGTTGTGAATACAGCCAATACCAACAGAATCTGGGTCCCCTTGTTACTACCTGTGTTCTTCTCTCTGTGGTTTTAATGAAGGTAGAAACCACTTCAGAGTTTGAAATGCTGAAATAAGAAGTTTTGACTCAAAAGATTTAGTTAAGTTCTTGTTTTTCTAAAAGCCTGGTCAAATTAGGAAGTGTCAAACTTCCACCATATGTCTTTGCTATGGATGTATAGGAAGAATATTTCTCCCTTTCATGGTCTTCACTGACGTGCTCACAGAGCTAGTTGGTGAACTATTGTAGCTTGCGAGCTAACCGCTTACAACGCTAGCTCTTGTCAGCCTCGTTTCTATTTACTTGGACATTTAGTCCCCTCCGGCAACTTGTCCTGAGTATTGTACATCATTTCATTCAATGAAGAGCTACTGAAGTTAGCTCAGTCAACGTCGAACTTCGACCCAGGAGGTTTAATAAAATTGGATGGCGAGACACAGATAACCATCTATGATAGCGTCCTCCATCTTGGACTTTTCAGCTCTTTTTGGCCGGCCAGCTTGTGGAGTTTAACTTCGAAAAGACAGTTAACCATTGTGTTGTCCTCTGGTCAAATTTAACCCTTTTCCTAAGTTTATTTTTGCAATACTGTCTGTACCGGAAACCCGACTCTTGTTGACCTAGGTTCATATGCAGAAAAGGGAACAGTGAAAAGACCCTGCCCTGTAACAGAAACTGCAAAAAAGGGTTCTGGGAAGGTTATGTTCTAGGAACTGCGAAAATCCCTCCTGTCTAAAAGCGGCTATGAATCCTAAATCTTTCATTCCTCTGTTTTTTTAAGAAGGAATTCCCCATCATGTCAACATAACACTATTCTAAATCTAAAGCTCGGCTAAGCTCAAGTGTTTCCTGTTACCCTCTCCTGCATGAAGTCTTCCAGTGCCTCTTTGGCTGGTTCTCTGTCGCTTTAAATCTCAAATCAGCTAACAGTCTGCAAAGCTGCAGTTCTTAAACAGCTGAATATATTCCTGCAGCAACTTGAAACTGATGTATCTCCAATATTAATGATTATCCTTACACCTTTTAATGAGCTAGGATCATTTTAGATCCTCCTCAGAAATTCTGTGGTGCTTAAACAAGATGTCTTGTGTGTTTTCCACGTGATGGCAGCATAATAACCACTTATAATATTAGAACAGTAGTATTTAGTAGAATGTGAACGTAAGCCTTATTATTCATGTCAATCAGTTGAGGTCAGAGGGCTTCTTATAGTTAATGGGCTAATTCTGTTTTTTTTTTGTTTTTTTAGTAAGCTGCTTTGATCATCTGTCAGGCTTAGTCTCTCCTGACGCCGCTGGTTTCCACATAAAACTGAACAGCAGCTTTCAGAAACACATGAAACCAGAGTAAAGACTAAGCAAGCAGTTTAATATTAAACATATAGCGTTGTGAGATCAAGGACCTGACAACTACGTGTGCTTGTCTTTGTTTCTGGGGACTATGGATTTCATGGATTTCATTTCAGATGTGTGCAATAGCTTTAAACCTGGAACTGTAGTTCTGTGAAGATCCCTGTGAACGCCTCTGTGGATCCACACATAGAAGGTTGTTGTGGGTTGGATAGTTTGCAGACGACCCAACACTCGCACTCTTCAAATCTCAACAGTGAAGTGTACAGCTCTGCTCATTAGAATAAGCAGATTGGTTGACCCGTCTTCCAAATGTTTTTTTCTGTCTGGAATCGGGCTTGTACATGCCCACAACTGATTATTAGATCCTCATTTGTCCATGTGTATCAGATGGTACAAATGATTTAATTAAAACACAAATGCAGCAGTAAAATGTCCAACAGTATCAGATTAACTGCCCTTGTCCTCTTATATAAATATAAAGGTTGTTGACGAAAGAAACACATTGGTCATGTGTTATTTTGGAAATCTTGGTTTTAATTTTTGCTAATTAATTTAGATTATAAATGGTGTTGTATTTGTGGCTGACTTGAGCCTTGAGCTCTCTCCAGTTTCAGCTGACACCAGCATTTCATTTCAGGACAAAAATATACAACCCTAAGCCTCTAAACTGCCCCCCCCCCCCCCCCCCCCCCCCCCGCGGTGCAGCTGATCTCCTGTGGAGGGCCCTCTCAGACTCAGTTGTTTGACACACTGCTGCCCCACAGGACAAAGACACTCCAGGTTAACATGTACTGTAGGTTTAACTGTTAATAGGTATATGGCCATAGTAGTTTATTTACTAAATATGACATGATGTTGCTTCTACATTTTGTAATATCTACGTTACAAACACAATGTTAAAGGTTTAGTTGGTATCTTTTATAGAAATGTTTTTGTCATTTACTGAAACTGTCACTATATCCTTATTCCTGACAGTATGACATGAGGCAGATTAAAAAATCCTGTTCTTCTGCCTTGCCCTAAATGCGCCTAATTGCATTTGTAAGTTTTCATTTCCATTCCATTTGTAAGTTTCCGGAACGAAAACAAGCAATTAGAGGGCACTAGGCAGCGCTGATCACATATAAATCAAGATTCTGTTTCAACATTGCCAATTTCTCGCCTCAAATGTATTCAGAAACATATTTTGGTGTGACGTTTGGCTGTAAAATGGGAATGTTATGACCCGCCCACCATGTTGACAACAGTCGAGCCAAATCCAAGCACCACCCACAGAAGAATGTGATCTTATTTTCCACTTATTTATCCATTGTACTGTCAGGATTTAGTGACGCTTTGAGCAATAATTTAAAAAAAAACTGCAGCTTTAAAGTGACTTTGCTGTTTATTGCCTTTGACTGAAATGATGAAGCTGGAATGTGACAAATCATTAATTGATGGGAATGATCTTTATCTGCAATGTAAGTGGCTTAAAACATTACTGTGACTAACAAACACCTCTGTTACTAACCCGATGGCCATGAAGGTCACTTACTGTGATGATTACTCTGTTAGTACTCTGTAATACTCTGTAGTTACATGAGATTATTAATGGTATGTTACTGTTAAAGCTAGAAATATTCTCTGAGACTCACCTGCTTCTGTCGCATATGTTCACCACTACACCTGTAACATGTCATCAAACAAATCAAAACTATAACTAAATACATAACAATACAATACAACAAATAACATTGGTTATTAACTCAAATGAAATATAAAGCTTTTTACTTGAACCTTTATTCACATTTAGCAAATGGCTTTTTATTTTTTTGTTTTACCACTATTCACATGTTGAAATACCTTAAAACTATTTATTTTCCTTATTTATCTTTCACTATTGTTTTGCTATTTAATATTTAATCCCATGAGTTTCCTTTCTGTGAACTTCCATTTAGCATTAGCTAGCTGCTAGTGGGCGAAAATACAACAGTTTATATAGTGATGTAGAACAGTATGCACTACATGCACTGGCTGACCTACAGGATAGATGTCTAATAAACATAATTAACAATATATGCATATCTAATTTATCTCAGCTTGTATGTTGTTTTAGTTTTTGTGTCTATACTTTATAATACATGTGGTAGGCCTATGTACATGTAGCCTACTGTAGGCTATGTGACACACAGGGGACTACTATACTTTAAATAAAATTCAATTCAATGCAATTCAGTTGTATTTATAGTATCAATTCATAACAAAAATTATATCAAGACACTTTACATGAAGAGTAGGTCTAGACCACACTCTATACTTTACAAGGACCCATCATTTCTAGTAGTTCCCTCCAGAGAAGGCAACACAATGGAGAGGAAAAGCACCCTTTTAGGAAGAAAACCTGGGACAGACCAAGGCTCTTGGTAGGTGGTGTCTGATCTGGTGTCAGGTTGGGGTGGAAATAAAGAGTGTCAATAACAGTCACAGTAAAAGATAATGGAAAAATGCAGGGCACCGCACGGCATTACGTGGCACAGCAGGACGTAGCAGGGTACTACAGAGTGTAGCAGGATGTAACAGGGCATAGCAGGACATGTAGCAGGACCACAGCAGCTGCAACCAGGATGTTGGAGCCTCGCTGATCCGAAGGAAACATGCTGGGGGGATAAGAACACAATGACTCCCCAGAACTAGGTAAGTAACAAGCATTTCTGGGACATGGATGCACACAAATGGAAAGATATAGGAGAGAGGAGCTCAGTGTGTTGAAGGAAATCCCGCGGCAGTCTACAACTATTACAGCATAACTAAGTTAATAGTTTCATTATATTATTGATTCTATGGTAAATTAATCTGACGACTATGAAGAGAAGCAGAGAAGAGACTATATGGCCGTGGAAACACACAGATTGCTTGGAACATACGAGAACAACTGAAGATGTTAAGACATGTCAAGACAGGCTGTATGTAAACACACCAGGGAGCTGAATTGTTAATGAGTGAAGGATAAGAGAGAGTTCACCCTGAACCTTTTCCAAAAAATGAAAAAAGTTCAGATTATGGAGGAGTTGGAGAATCAAGGAGCAAACTTCAAATATGAAATGACAGAGGATGAATAATAAAGGGCTCAGAGTGGAGCCAGAAGAGCATTTTAAATTACAATAGTATTCTCTACAAAAATGTGACATTGTCTCAATCTCATCAATGAATATCACAACTAATGAAGGCTCTGTGGCCGTCTGATTAGTTTGCTGATTGACACTTGCCAGCTGCTTTTTTTGCATAGTCCACATTTCTTTAAATCTGAATCTTAATAAACTGAAAACCCACATTCCAAATAAAAGAAATCGCCTCTCCTCGGCCCCGGTGGGCGGGGCGTCTCAGCTCCGCATCACCAGTCCGAACTCTGCAGCTTCACAAAGAGAAGAAGAGAACCACCGTAACGCTGCTTCTTCATGTGAGTCATCTTGTTTCTTCTAAACGGAGTTTTGTGCCTTTTAACCGACTCTTTCCCGGGTCCCTGTTTGTCTGGTACACCCCGAAAAAGCTCCGTGTGTGTGTTGAAGCATGGTAGAAACTTGCTTGGACACTTCGAGAAAGTTTCCACCAAACTTCATGCAGTTTTCAGCTCATTTTGCTGCGGCTTGTCCTCAGGCTGCTCCGCTCTTCTTTCTGGTTGGTTGTTGTAGTTTTGGGTGTAAAATAAAAGGTGCTCGTGACATATAAGAAAGAGAGAGGGAGGGGACGAGGAGGGGGGGACAAACTGTCTTCAAACTTTCTGTTACTTTCGCTAACCACTTCCTATGACATTCTTGTAATATTCGTATGGTGTTTCTGTATTGTGTCCGTTGAGCGCGTGGAGACCTTAATGATATATCTCCTGTAGGCTAGTATTTTTGTAATGGCTAAAAGTGAGACGTCTCCACCACCACTGTACCACTGTTATGTCTCTACTGTTTGTGGTTCATGTAATTTCCTTTAGCTACGAGCTACTCACTGTGGTTATCTTATTGTAGGCTAACCTCATTACAGCGTATCGTAGTTTACCGTTAGACAGTTTGCCCACTTTACAGCTTCATTTTACTCCACTCATGTAATGTTAGTTGGCCTGTCAGTAGTTTTTTTAGTAGCCTAGGCTATTTATACTATCTCATTGTGTCTGTGGGACATTTAGCTGGCCTTTTAAAATGAAATTAACTGCACTTTAATCTATTATCTATACACCATTCTTAGTTTTCTTATATAACATCAAGTAGCCTACTTTCTATAGTTCTTTGGTTCATCTGTGGTTCACAAAACCTCACTAAATACCACATTTAGGCCTGTGTTTTTATAGTATTATCTATTTACCTAGTTATTTCCTACTTACCTAGTTATAGAAATACCTACAGTATACCTGTAGTGTTAACTGTATGTACTAGACTAGTATTATCGTATCATCTTTTATAACAATACTGTACTTTAGCCAGTTTCTTCAATAGTACTCCGGTGTAGTGTGGCTGTGGATTGTAGTTTTGGATCTTAATATACCACAACATTATCTCCCAAAGTATTTCTGCAATATTATTACTGTGTACTATAAGAACCTGTAATATTTCAATAGTGTATTTGTGGTTCACACAGGTGGGTCTATTTAGCCTTTACTGTATTCTACTGTATCAGTATTATCGCTTTAAATTTAACATCCTCATTTTACTGGGATACTTGCAGTTTTTTGTACTGATACTATCGCACGCTACCACTATTTTAACACTATGATCATTTTGTTGTGTAGTGTATCTCTGTTGGGTCTGTTTTCAACCTTATTTTCCTCTTCTGTGCTATTCTTACAATTTTCATGTAATATTTCTAACGTACACACTGTGCTCTTTTCAGTCCTCTGCAATTAATATTCATGACTTCCTTATTTAATTGTGCATTTTGCTTTGTGGTGAACCGTTCATATGTGTGTGTAAGGAACTGTAGTGCTCGATGTGATGAGTGACTCTGTGTTTCGGATATTTAAGATCTAAAACCAGATACATAATTATATAGAAAGGTTGTGTGGTCCGCAAGTCTACCCTCCTTCTCTGTATTTGGCCAGATTTAATTAAAGATGCCTGATGCTATATCTGAACTCTTGTTGAACGGATGGTTAAAGAGTCAAAAATATTTACTGTATTAAATCCCCAAATGACCCAAATGCGTCATCAGATATAAGGAAAGAAGCTAAGTTAAAATACTTATTTTTAAATCTTTTCTGACAACAATGCTCAAGTCAGTATTTTATCCTTTTGCAGTTTCTGTTGTTTCTGTGTTTTGGCCTGTGTGTTGATATGCCAGGCCGGGTTTCTAGATCTCTAAAAATGTAAACCCAGCTCACTACAGCTGTAGGACAGCCAAGCATGCAGCAAACCAACGAACGAGATCAACAGAGACAACCTAAAAAAACCTCTGCGTGTTTTTTAAAAGTGGCGTGACCAGACGTAACAATAAATATTGGTAATGTATTTGAAAGATTGAGACAGTTTCGAGCTCCATAGGTTGTAGACTTGGCTAATTTCCACCTGAACAGGTAAGCCATGGTCTTCAGACCATGAGTTTGCAGTGTGTTTAGCAATTGTTGCCGTAATTCTTAGCCAACAAAGTGTGTATTTTAGAAAAGATGGCAAGGTAGCGTTATTTGTAGTAGTTCCTACTGTAATTCTAAACAGAGGAAGTGTGTCTTACCGTTGGGTGGAGAGGACGGCAAGGTTGTGGGTCTTTAGCGGTTCACACAACCGCTAAAGACCCACATTCTAAGCTATTCTAAGCCAAGAAAGTGTGTTTGTCAGTTGGGTACAGAGCTCCGTGTGAGCATGGGCTTCTATGACTGTCATCATAGCCAGCGTCTAACATTAGCTACCCTGCTGTGCTGTTGAGTAACGTATGGCTATGTGAGACAAGCGTCAAGCAATGGTGATGTTGGTATTGATATTGATCAATACCAGTGTAATGAGATTGATACTTTAGTTTTAGCTTCTCCAGTTTCTCAGGTTTTCTTAAATTATTATAATGTGTTGGCAAAGGACACTTTGTGATGACCTGATTATATCTGTCTTATAATGACAGCAAGCTGTGTTGGACATGTTGATGAAAGCCTCTCACCCTTGCATAGTTAACCATTTGCAGTGCACTCATCCATATGATGCACATTGCACACATCATTTGCGTGATATGAATGGAAGATGATTGCAGAAGTGACACTGATCTGTGTTTTTGTATATTATTTTAACAGAAATGGTAGAGATTCTGAAAACAAATCCAGTGTGGCAGGGTTTACATTTTTATGATGTTGATTGAGGGAACAAAAGCAGTGTCGGCTCTAGAAAATCGGCAGCCCGTATCGGTCACCGGTTAAGGCTGATGAAGAAAAAACAACGCCATCAGCACTAAAATATACATATCGTACTTATGTACACTTATTGGTCGCTTCTCTGTCGCCATCATGTTAAACTAGCCAATAGCGCGCCAGGTAGAGAAGCCAGTTTGTGATTTATTCCCGCAAAATTGTAAATTAAAGCAGGATTCAGGTCTGGTTTTCTTATCTTATCTTGTCTTATCTTTCCAGACTGAGCTGCAGGGTGAAATCAAATCGCCGGCAAAGTGGGCGGGGTTTAACCAGTCTATCGATTCATTGGAATCAAGTCTACAACATATATTTTTTTATATCGAAAAGAAAGGAAATGTAAAAAGTCACACATAGCATGTACTGCAAGAGTCCGAGTCAGCATTTTAACAGATGTGTCTGTATGTGTGTCTGTTCATGCGTGCGTAACTTTTTCCTTTGGTCCTTTTAAACCATTCAGAGGTCCATTAAAAGCTTCCTCCTCGACACATTTTCCACACGTCTTCTGGTCAGTGACACTTGACAGAAATAACAATGACCTGTTTTGGCCGTCTTCATGGAAACTTAAACAGAGGATGAATCCTAATACATTTGGAACATTCACTGTATTGCAAAAAATATATCTACAGTAGGCTATTTAGACTTTGTATTAAACTATTGTAGGACCAGCAGAAAATGTAGAGTAGACTTCCTCATTAAATACAGTTGAAGTATTTGGTTCTATGTATCAGAATCAGCTTATTAGCCAAGTAAGTGTGTACACAAACAAGGAATTTGAACAGTTCTTGAATAGTCCCTAAAAGCAAACTTGATGTCAACATATTTCAGTTTTTTTGTCACTGTTTAATGACAAAACAAAACGGCAAGTCTGCTGTGCCGTGAATCTTACACGGACGTTTAGCAGATGGAGAGAGAGAGTGAGTCGCTAAATGGTTTTACCGAACACTCAGCTGCAAATTGTTTTCTGAAAGCTGTAGCAGCATAACATTATAACATGTTTTTTGTACAAACTGTGCATAGGAATAACTTGACTAGAAGACGTTGAGTTTTTTTTAAGTCCCTGTAACACTCTGTCTCGTCGGGGCCTGGAAACATTTTAGTAATTACATCCTTTGTGGCTGAGTGTGTAGGATAGAAAAAAAAACAGTTTACTGTATAGACTAAAAAAAAAGTGATCCCTCTCAAACATTACTCATGGCTCACTAGTAGTGGGTGACGGTGTCTATCTGCAGAGACCCTACGATTTTCCTGGGTTTCCTCTTTTCTTATTATTTAGCTTTTTCAGGGCGTTGTCCTTTACTAGTCTAGGTTAGACGCCTGCCACATCGGGTGGAGGATCTGTAGTTCGAATGAGACATCACAACAGCAGTAATGGACAATTCCACTTCAAACCTGTACGGGCCCGAAGCAGAAAAAGTGCTTTAGTGTTACTTCAAGTACTTTATATCACGAGGATCTTACTTTGCTACATTGAGAGAGAATCTATGCTGTAAACTGCACAAGCGAGTAACACCTCTCAAATATGTTTTATAATGCACCAGGTGAATGTTGGCATTATCCACATGGTCAACCCGGCACACCCGCTTCTCATCACATTCAACAGATTCATTTACCATATCAATAATAAATGGTAACAGTATCTATTAACTCTCAATGTACATTTGGCATTCGAAATAACACATTCAAACACTTGGAAAAACCTCTTACTTATACTGTACATTTTAGGATTATTGTTTGAAAAATCCATAATTTGCACTGTTACCTTGAGCTCTGGGGACTTTTTTTCTGGGGAAAGCATTAAGCCATATCTGGGAAAGAGGGAATGTTTTTTTGTAATTTGGGAAGGTTTTAGCCATCACTGTGACAGACTGTGGGAGAAGTGACCCCATCTTCTTCTTTGGTGTCGTTATTTTTTTAGCTTGTTACTTTTCTCCTATCAGTAGTGCAGCTGGTTTCCATTCCGGTGTCAGCAGAGAAATCACAGAAGGAGAGAGAAAGGCAGGAAGAAGTGCTTTCACATGGTTTTCTCTGTAAAGGAAATGTGACCTTTAACCCTGTCACCCCCTCCCACACACACACACACACACACACCCCCCCTCCCTAATCTAACATACAGAAACTGTGACTCATTTGATAGTCATTAACCATCCTCTATCTCTCTAATACTCCCCACTGAATTCTCATTTCAGTTATCATTTGAACTTTAGAAACTCAGGAGTCCCCTGGATGACACTACAAGTTTACATTCCAACTTTTAGGTTAAACCATTTTTCCTTTGTACTGAATTTTTTTCTGTCAGTTTGGTGGATGATTCTACTACAACACCCATGAGCTTAAGTTGTTGCAAATGAGAAGAAGGCAGTTTGTCTGCATTACAAATCATAATCATCTTGGGCTGCACTGAGCACCGGATACACCGACAACAACCTTGTATATTTGATGGCGGAAATAGGTAGATACGGTGCGTGATGTTAGCATTATCCCAGTGCTGTAGAGGAAAACCAGACTAGACTCACTGATGTGAACCCTGTGGAATCTGAACTCTCTCCACCTCCCATTTATGGTGACAGATTTCAGGACTCTGACCTCCTCTAGGTAGAGAGTCGCCACTATCGTCAGGGCAATGACAGTCGGGTCGTCAAGAGCTGCGGATGGCCACCAGTGACTGACTGGGAACAAAAAACGGCCCTCACCCTTTTTTGGCATCACCAACAACAAAGGCTCCACCCCCGTCTTTACCATCACTGGCTGAGGAAATTAACATTGTCTTTTCCCACTTTGAGATACACACTTTTCAAAAAAGAGCAGGTCTAGACCATACTCTGTGATGTTATTTCCAGAAACCCACCAATTCCCACCATTCAACACCATTTTTCCTGACTTCCTGGTGGACAAGCTGTCCAACATTGCTTTTAAATGCAGCAGAGAGCGTCCTGGCAAACTGCATTTTGGACTTGGCATGCCAACTGTAATTTGGCGGACAGAAAGAGCCTGCAGAGGGTCTTAAAGACAACACAACATACCACTCCGCCACCCTCCCTCACACAGTGTTTTAGGAGAGCTAGGGCAATCACGTAGGTATCATCACAGAAAAAAAAAGTCTGATTCACCAACCAGAAAACACGCTGAATGAGCCAATTCGACTCAACCACAATATTAATCAGGCCAGCTTTCTTCCTCCCTGTATTTGTAACTTTCAATCAAGCCCCCAGCTTGGTTGATACATGAATATTTAGCTGTAGATGCAGCATGTGAGCAAGTAGGATAGTTTGCTATGTCTATGCTGTTTCTTTTGTGTTTTCCTAAATACTCAACAGCATTACTGATGGTCTTTTTCGCAGACTTAAATTAGGAGTTTTTGGGGGTGTCTTGACTGGTGACTTCATTGGTTTATCATTATCTCATGTCTGAGTAAAGTTAAAAAAGAACATTTAACATCCAGCTTATCACTGTTTTGAACTTTGTTCCAGGACATGTTTAAACAGTCAACATGGCACACAGTCGAGCTCTGTTCAAACAGGCTAACATCCAGATGCTAATCCAGGAGTTTAGCTTTCTTATCAGGCTTTTATCCTGACAGTTTTGAGCTTTCCAGCCTGGGGATGGTACTGGTAGAGCAAAATATGTTTGAGTGGGTTGATGTGTTTATCAGTATTTGTCCTGACTCGTCTCATCTGGTCTTGTTCTTGTGAAAATCCCAGTTACAGTGCAGGTTGTGGAGGTGTGGTAGTAATTGCAGAGATTCTACGAGTGGTTTTGGTAAAGGCCCGATTATAATCTAGAGCTCGTACACGTTCATTTGCAGACCCCACACCCGCTAAGAGGCATAGTCGCCATGTTACAGATGTTTTCAGGGGCTGCACAAGAAATGCACATAGTCACAAGAAATTGGTTGTACGCAGACGTCCACACAGACCCTACACGTCTCCCAAACCCATAAACACATGTTACAGAAAGAACCGCGCTCTGTGCTAATTGTCAGCTGGACATTTTGTGTCACTGTGTTTGTTAAAAGAAAATGTAACCTCTTTTGTCGCAGTCATTTGGGAAAAAACTTTTTTTTTAACTTCTAACCTTACTTATCCCTAAAACACATAATGTGACTCATTCGATTCACACCTGAGTCACGTTTAAGTGTTACGGAATTTGTTATGCTAGTAGAAGGAAAAGTAATGCTATTGGCTCTGCGTGTGTGTGTGTGTGTGTTGAAATTACGACAAACTTTATTTGTAACAGAGTAGTGAAGAAACACATGTCCAGGTCAGCTGATTCAGACTACACACTCCCAAACACCCACACACACATGGAGAGAGAGCGCACGAGAGAGAGAGAGAGAGAGAGACATTGGAGGAGACAGGAGGAGAGCGACAGCTGAAACAGGAGAAGCTAAACTGAATCCAG
This sequence comes from Etheostoma cragini, assembly GCF_013103735.1. NCBI lineage: Eukaryota > Metazoa > Chordata > Actinopteri > Perciformes > Percidae > Etheostoma > Etheostoma cragini. The sequence continues at coordinate 27,324,971 of NC_048410.1, read as the reverse complement.
ATCTGATTGGTATTCAGAGAGTGAGTCTCTCTGCAGGGAGACATTCCTGCATGAAGAGAGGGGAGGTGGGGGGTGCGAGCAAGAGGAGGGCGAGGAAGAGGGTTTAAGAGGGTGACTACATTCATCAGCAACAATCGTAAAAGCTGCTTTCCTCTTCCTTTATCAGGGTAGAAGGCACTGTGTTTGCTATTGTTGATGAAGTCATCTTTTTTCTTTCTTTTTTTTCCTCTTCAGTCAACATCATCTGCAACGCTTCTGTTTTATAATTTACATGCTTCATTTTCTTTTTGGTGCTGTTTTTGAAGAGACGTTTTGGTGATTTCATCTGTGTTTGTAATGGATAATACATTTTTATGGATACGTGTGTTATAAACAGTTTATGAATAATTAGTTTTTGAATGGATAATTAGTAACCATAAACAGCTTTTTTTGGATCATTAGTTTGTTATGGATCATTAGTTTGTTATAAAACTCCTTTTTTTGGATCGTTGGTGTTTTAATTATTTGATAAATAACTTTTTTAGACCATTAGTTTGTTATAAATAGTTCAATATGTGTAATCTGTTCATAAATACCTTGTTCATGAATAATTCGTTTATCATAAAAACCATTTTTTTGACATTTATTTAATATTTATTCCATAGATAATATTTGATATTACTGTTATAATTATTTTATTATGGATAATTAGCGTGTTGTGGAGATGCAGAACGACTGCGTCATCGTGTCTCAGTTATCCAACATCATAAAGCGCGGTGATATATCGCTGCAGCAGTCCAACAGCTTGAGGAGGAAGCCAAATCCCAAGTCTGGCTTTTATAGTTTTCATTAATGTGCAGTGTGAAATTAAACTAGTGCTACAAGTCTGCAGCTACAGGGGGTGTTACTATAATTCTGTAATGTATTATAATGTAAACAATTATTTTATTCATTTTAAGCACACAGTCTCCACTTAATCAGATATATTTACATTACATGCTGTATATATTATATTATATAATTTTTTTTACACATCTCTGCCGACTGTATCTTAGATAAACATAAAAAGTGTATTTTTATTTCTTGAAGCTGCAGTTTCATATTCAAAGCTAATGTACCTGCACTTACTACTTGTCTGGAGTTTGCACTTTCAGGGTTAAAAAGCACTTATCTGAAAGTTGTTTTGGATAAAAACGTCCCCTAAATGACATTGAATCTAATTCTTTGTGATACTGATATCCCTATGTCTTTCTGCCTGATCCAGGTGAGGCCTTAGATCCCGTTGCCGTCGGAAAGCAGTGATGTGCACAGGACACAAAGTTCAGGCTTCATGGCGATGAAGCTGAGTGAAGAGATGACAGAACGGAAAATGTCCAGATGACAACTGATAACACAGTACAAATATGCTGACATAGCAGAGAGCATAGAGTGTTTGATTGACAGCTCAACAACACACCCTTCCTCTTGCCGCCGGCCACTCACCGTCCGTCCAGCCATGTTGTTTAGGAGGAAGCTGTGCGCTGCCATGATGATTGCTGCCATCCTCTTCCTCATGCTCGCCAGTCAGAGCATCCAGAGGAGACACTTTCTGCTTCTGTCCTTAGCCCTGCCCATCAACTGGGCCACGCCCACCAGCAGGGAGACAGGTGAGGAGCTGATGTCATCATCACTGGGGTAAAGAGACCTAAAAAAAAAAAAAGTATGACGAAACTAAGCAGAAAAGTTGTTATGTGTTCACCCATCAAGCAATAAAGAAAATTGCCAAAATGGCCTAATAGAGTTGGCTTTTTCATAGACAGTTTTGATCAATATTTACCAAATTTGTAAAAATGTACTTAGGAAGGAGATAATTATCAGGGAAATCAGGCATTTTGAGAACTTAGCTTTGTTGTTTTGAGATTTAAAAAGTTGCCGTAGTAGTAGTAGCAGGCTTAGGGATGTGATTGTATCATCAACATCAACTGTAGTAGCAGCACTAATATACGCAGTTTAATGTTTTGATGAGCACTTCCTCTTAAGAGTAGCTGCGGACCACATTTTTCCATTTTTGTTGGAGTATTAAGTAGTACCAGTATCATTTGGATAATAGTAGCAGTAGTAGCAGTAGTAGCATTGTTTGATTGTGTACTAGAGATGTAAATAGTGTTAGCAGGAGTTGTATTAAGTAGTAGCAGTATAATTAGGATAAAAGTAGTTGTAGTGTTATTAGCAGCAGTGTTTTGATCGTATCATAGAGATGCTACTGTAACAGCATAGGAGCTCTCCTGCAATGCAGTTTTCACTGATTCTTAGTCTGCTTGTGTTTGCAGTAGTTGAAACCACGGCACCTCCCGCTGATCCGACCCCTGACCCTCCCAGGACCTCCCCTCCTCCCTGCAGCACCCAACCTGAAGCCAAGGAGAGGCCTGTAGAGAACTTGTTAGAAGGCGTTGTAGAAGGGCGAAACCAAAAGCAGAGACGGTAGGCAGTGGAGTAGGTTGATGATGTAATACTAAAATATACAAATCAAAAGGAGTCCCGGAAAAGCAGACAAAAAATGGAAACCAGCATATAATCCAAGTCCAAAATTAAAAATCAACAACACTGTGACAACTGGGAAGACACCACACACGCAATCCAAAAAAGAAAAACACAATGATCTGACACAAGAAAGGCAACACAAAGACTAAATACACAGGGTAACAAGGTCAAATTGGTTCTGGAACAGGGTGGGACTGACAATCACAAAGGTGGGAAGACACAAGGCAGGAAGAAAAACAAGACAATATCAAGGAGAAAAACAGGGACTTCAAAAGGAAACTGGAAACAGAACATACAGAAACATCCAAGGTCATGGACTTTGTATACCTTGAGTCCCTGACCTGTTTTTTTACAGACTTTATTACCAATGCAGTATCATTACATTGTCAATGGAGTATACAATGTTCACAGAAATCCCTGACTGCTCTGTGTCATCCTCTTTCAGGTCGTGTGGTTGTACCAAATCTTGTATTTCAGACCTTGGGGGGTCAAAGTGGTTCAGCCAGCGCTATGACCCCAAACAGCAGCCCATCCTCCTCCGACACAACAACTTTGACCCTGAAGCACTGAAATGGTGGCTGGTAAGGACAAAATGCAGGAATAGTGCATATTCTAATAAGGTTTATTTAATTACATTTTATATGGCATACTATGACTTTTTTATGATATACTATACTATATCCTTTAATGACATTCCATACTATGACCTTTAATGACATTCTATACTATGACTTTGTATGACAAACTGTACAATAACCTTTTATGACATTAGATGAAACTGATGATATTATGACTTTTTTTGACATTTTTCATGACATACTATGACTTTTTATGACCATCCTTACCAGATGCCCAAATCACCTTAACCGGCTCTTTGCAACTTTTTATTACATTTTTATGATAAACTATACCATGAGTTTTTTTATTACGTTTCATGACATACTATACTATGTCTTTTCATGGCAATTGTATGACATACTTTACAGACTTTTTATGACATCCTTTTGACTTGTTATGACATTTTTATGACCTTCTATACTGACCTATGCCAATTGCAATACACCACGATGCAAAGAAACACAGTCAACCACAGCGCAGAACTTCAAAAGGGTCATGACGGCGTAGGAGCCGCTGTGTTTTTGGAGTTCACGCACAACCATAAAACGGCCTTTAGTGTGTATAGGGAGAAGAGCAGTGGGAAGAGGACACACCCCTGTGGGGTGCCAGTGCTGTTGAACCGGGTTCTGGATGAGACGCTCCCCAGTTTGACATGCTGTCTGTCAATCCGGAAACTGATAATCCACTGACAGGTGGAGGCAGGCACTGAGAACTGGGTGAGCTTCTGATGTAGGAGTTTAGGGATGACGGTGTTGAACTCTGAGTTGAACCACAAACAGGATTCTGGAATATGTCCCTGCGAAGTCGAGGTGGGGCAGGGTGTATTGCGGTCCCACATTGACAGCATTATCTGCCGACCTGTTTCAAAGAAGCACTTTCTCATGCACTTTTTTTAACATGAGATACACGGTAATGGAGGCTTTATACATTGTCATGTTTATTTAGAAACAAACAATGGCCAAATAGAGTCTTTAAACCAGGCATGTCCAAAGTCCGGCCCGGGGGCCAATCACGGCCCGCGGTCAGATTTCATACGGCCCGCAGCTTCGGTCTTATAATGTATTATTTATGGCCCGCCTGCACTGTCAAACAGAATAAATAAATCATAAAACTTGAAACTGTAATT
>NC_048410.1:27315193-27320628 GCF_013103735.1 Etheostoma cragini | reverse complement strand
AAAGCAAGCTACGAAGTGGCCATGTTAATAGCTAAACATGGCAAACCTTTTACTGAAGGTACATTTATCAAAGACTGTTATGAAAATGGTGGAGAACATTTGCCCTGAGAAGAAGCAAGAATTTGTGAATGTTTGCCTGGCGCGTAACACTGTAGCACGGAGAGTTGAGGACATATCGTCGGCTATTCAGAGACAACTGGGGGACAGGGGAAAGGCTTTTGATTATTTCTCATTAGCCTGCGATGAAAGCACAGATGCATCTGACACTGCACAGCTACTGATTTTCTAAGAGGAGTTGACAACAACATGACCATAACAGAGGAGCTCCTGGACCTCCAAAGCATGAAAGGCCAAACCAGAGGATCCGATTTATTCGTTTCTGTTTGTGAAGCTGTTGATGATATGAAACTACTATGGAGTAAAGTTTCTGGGATCATTACCGATGGTGCGCCTGCCATGGCTGGTGAGCGAAATGGATTGTCCACACTGATCTGCAACAAAGTCAGCAAAGAAGGAGGTAACGCCATTAAACTTCACTGTATGATTCACCAGCAGGCTCTCTGCGCCAAACATCTCAAATTTGATCATGTTATGAAACCAGTGGTAAAGGCAATCAATTCTATTCGCTCTAAAGCACTATACCACCGACAGTTTCAGCAGTTCTTGCTTGACATGCAGGCTTAATATGGAGACGTAATATATCACAACGATGTGAGGTGGCTAAGTCGGGGTCTGGGGATTTTTCGCTCTGAGAGAGACAATTGGACAGTTTTTGAGTGAAAAGGGGCAGCCGATGGAAGAACTGTCAGATCCTGTATGGCTGGCAGATTTGGCTTTTTTGGTTGACATAACGAAGCATCTGAATGCGCTGAATGTTAATCTTCAAGGACGAGATGCAGTGGTGAGCCAGCTTTACGCTCACATCAAAGCCTTTGGAACCAAACTGCAACTTTTCCAAAGACACTTGTCCCAAACAGAGCCCTGCACCGCGCACTTCCCGGCTTTGAAACAGGTCATTGACAGTTTCCCACAGGACAACATCGGTGCGCAAATGGAGAGTTATGCAACAGCTATCGCATCTCTTTCTGTGGAATTTAACAAACGCTTTCGGGATTTTGCAGTTATTGAAAAGAACATGCTGCTTCTCTTCTCCCTTCTCCGTGGACCCTGATGATGCTCCTCCACCGCTGCAGCTGGAGCTCATTGAGCTGCAGTGTGACGAGGAATGGCGCGGAAAACACCAGCAGCTTTCTCTTGTTGACTTTTACTGCAAGCTGGATAAAGACAGGTTTCCAGAAATGCGAACATTTGCTAAGAAAATGCTGAGCTTATTCGGCTCCACATATTTGTGTGAGAAGACATTCTGTCATGAACTTAAACAAGAACCGATTGAGGTCAAGACTAAGTGACTCCCACTTGCGTGACATTTTACGCATTTCAACCACTGCCCTAAAACCAGACCTGGACTCTTTACTGAAATCCAGATAACAGTATCACCCTTCTCATTAGTGTCAGCAACTTATACATTTCTTGATCAATCAGAAACTGAGTATTTTGAAGGGTAACATCTGTCACTATCAACAGTGAAAAGCCCAAAAAACTTTCATGCACTTGGATTTATGGCACTTATTATTTATTACACTCGAGTAAGATTTGGTTATTACTGTTGATGTTATGAACCTGTAGATGTGACATAAACTATTATTTTCTGAAAGATATTGTAATTGACAAGAGCAAAATTGACATCTTTTAAGATGTAATAATAACAGACAACTTTGCATTACTCATAACTCCTGTTTTAAATGTTCATTAAGCAAAGATATTTTTAAACTCATGTAAATTTAAGATATTTCATACAGTTTGTTTACTGTTATCTGACTCTCCAGATATGAATGAAAGGCAAAATTTGTGTTTTCAGAGATGTTCTCATCTGCCTGAGTGGCTTATATTTAGTTATTTGGTCATTTGAAAAATAAAGATAATTGTGACAATGAAAATTGTTTTATAACAGTGTGTATTTGCATGAAACTTTTGTAGTTAAAAAATGTCAGAACAAACTATTGGCCCCCGGGCATCTTCACTTTATCAAATCTGGCCCTCTTTGCAAAAGGTTTGGACACCCCTGCTTTAAACGCTTCAGATGTAAAGTTATTCCCTGTCAAAGTGGTGTCAATCGGATGCTAACGGTGGGTGATGGCTTGTTAGCATCCAAATGGCACCATAGGAGGTACGCGTTGTGGAGAGAGGCTTACCCCCTTGGGCACTTCCCACAGCTCCTGGTACCGGTTAAAGATCCGTGTGAAGATTGGCACCAGCTGTTTAGCACAGACTCCCAGGCATGAGGGACACACACCATCAGGTCCTGGAGCCTTCTTGATCTCCTGTTTCTGAAAGAGCCGACACACATCCTTCTTATCGTTAGTACAGGTGGGGGGAGGGGTGTTGATGTGAGGGGTGTGATAATGGGTGCTTTTCAAACCTGCAGTAAAAGTTATTCAGGTTGTTAGCCAGTCTGGGATTTTCTGCAGGGTGGGGGGATGGTCTCTTGTAATCCGTGATCTTTTACAAGCCTTTCCAAACCGATGCAGGGTCATTGGCCGAGAGCCTATTTTTAGCTTCTCACTGTAGCTTCTTTTGGCTACCCTGATCCAATCCTTTGTCAGCTGGTTCCTGGCCACTCCTGTAGGCCTCCAGTGTCCTAAGATTAGGAGTGAACCATGGTTCGCTGCTGTTGTATGTGCAGAAGGTCTTGGTTTGCACACATATGTCCTCCCAAAAACTGATGTAAGAAGTTCCAGTGCGAGTGATGTCATTGAGGTCTGTAGCTGCAGCTTCAAAAACGCTCCAGTTGGTGCAGTCAAAACAGGCCTGCAACTCCAGCTTTGAGTCCCTTGTCCATTTCTTTTTCATTTTTGCCACAGCTGTGGAAGTCTTTAGTTTTTGCTTGTAGGCTAGGATAAGATGGAACAGACAGCGGTCAGAGAGTCCTAGAAACGCCTGAGAAACGGCACGATAGGCATCCTTTAATATGGTGTTACAGTGCTCTAGTGTGTTTTTGCCCCTGGTGTCAATCTTGATATGCTGTCTCTATTAAGGGAGTTCCTGATTGAGTTTGGTGCTGTTCAAATCCCAAATCTCTATGTCTGTTACCTGCTCTTTTATGAAAACCGCTGTAAGATAACTGTTGTTGTGATTTGGCGCTGTATAAATAAAATTGAATTGAATCAGCTAGCTGTTCTGACGAAGGAGAACACAAGGGCTTACAGTTTATAGCAAGAGTCTCTAAGTGAGGGCTGCACATGTTTTGCCAGCGCTGTAGCAGCTGTACACCAACCTTCATTTAAACAGAAGCCGATTCCACCGCCTTTTATTTTCCCCAAAAGCAGTGTTGCGGTCCGCCGGATGAGTTGGAAACCAGAGCCAGGTTTCTCTGAAACACAGGGCGGCTCACACACGCTTTTTTCGACATACTATATTATAACCTTTTATGATTTTTTTTGGACATATAGTACTATAAATTGACTTTTTTCAACATGATATACTATGACCTTTTTGTTTTTTTGATGACCTTTTTTTTTACTTACTATACTATGACTTTTTTGACATATTAGGCTAGGGCATTTTCCAACATTTATTTTTTATTTTTTACATACTACATAATGGATTTTTCATGGTATTTGAATGGCACATTATACTGCCTTTTTTTTAATTACATTCTGTGGAGTTTAAATTATTTTTAATGATGTATCATACAGTACTTTTTATGACTTTTTTATGACATGTTATGCTGTCAGAATCATAAAAGGATTTATTGCCATAGTAAGTAAACTTATGTGCAATTGTCCTTTGTAAAATATATATATTAACATATTAAGCATGAATATAAAATAAACACACATTCATTGTTTATTACAATTTTAAATTATACTATAAACAATCACATTTTTAATACAGTATGCCTATTTTTTTTACGTCATATTTCTTGTACTTACATCATTTTATTCTACAAGCAAGTGTTACATTGAAGATAACCATTACATCTATAACTGCTAATATAACATTAGCAGTTAATCAAATGTCCTTTTTGCTTTCTTCAGTAAGTGAAAGTGTTAATAGAGCAATATTAACATCTGAGCCCCTATACAGACAATGATTGCAGGCTGCACACTGCAGTGACTAGACAGAGTTGTTAAATCAGCTGAATCATGGGACAAAGCCTATTCTAGAAGTCCAAAGAAGAATGTGGAACATACTGCATGCATGATAGTCATACAGTGTGTTTCAGGGAATAGTTAGGACCATTAATGTAAATGAAAAATCTATATTTTCAGAGAGTAGAAATGGGGAAAAAAACTGAAATTTGTATTAGTAGAAACTGTCAGCAGTCTGGATGAAGAGACAAATGTTTGTCTTTTTCCTGCTTTTATAGATGAAATGCTGCTGCAGAAACCATTAGTAGATTAGATTAAAAGGGGCAGTGGAGGGGTTGGAAATGCTGCTGCTAACATCATCAATCTGGTCCTGAAAAATGAAGTCAATACGGGAAAAAAAACTGCAGTTCATTGAGTGGCTCCTTGTGGCTGGCTCCAAATGGAAGCCAATCCCCATAGACCTCCATCTTTTACTATTAGTTAATTAAACATGTTTACACCCTGAAACATAAAACAGTGTTTGTCAGCTCCATCCTCGCTCCACCTCTTTGCCCATTTTTAGATTAGCCAAGATAGAAATAGCATGAGCCAGCAGAGCCCCGCCCCCTTTGATCTTTCTTATGGCCTTTATGGGTGACGTCACAGATACTTTGTCCATGTTTATACCCCCCCTGGTCTGATCTAAAACCTCTATACATAAATAAGTGATAATAAATATGTATTTAAAAATAATGCAACATATGCTCCAAATCTCCACAGAGACTTCAGCGGTCGGAGAAGGACCGCACTATAGAGGAAGTGATGATTGATATGTTCAAGGTGATTTCCCCACCCACTGTGGACTCCACCCCCCCCTCCTCCCGTTGCCGTAGTTGCGCGGTGGTCGGCAACTCCGGCAACTTGCGGGAGTCGAAAAACGGCGACCTGATCAACTCGCACCACTACGTCATCCGGTACTTATGTCCACGCACATCTTACCCTCCTCTTCCTTCTCTTTCTCCTCATCTTACTCACCTTTTGTCCTCCTCAGGATGAACAAGGCGGTGACTCGAGGATTTGAGAAAGACGTTGGGAATCGGACAACGCATCACTTCCTGTACCCGGAGAGCGCGGTGGATGTTGATCATGGCGTCAGCCTCGTCCTGTTGCCGTTCAAACTGAGAGACCTGGAGTGGCTGACCAGCGCGCTGTCCACCGGCCAAGTCAAAATGTAGGAAATATAGATCCAAATACACTCCAAATGTAGGAAATATAGATCCAAATACACTCCAAATGTAGGAAATA
>NC_048410.1:27313527-27315093 GCF_013103735.1 Etheostoma cragini | reverse complement strand
AGGCAGTTCTGAAGGCAAAAGGGGGTCCAACCCGTTACTAACATGGGGTACCTAATAAAGTGGCCGGTGAGTGTATGTTTCTTTTCCTAAAAAACTATGTACAGACCAATACAAAAACAATCCCTCTCAATCATCACTATATACAGGATATTATACATACATAAATACATACATCAGTACACACATATATGACAGATTTGACATATTTTTTGTTTTTAAAAGCACTTGATAATCACCTACAGTTTGGTTTCATAAGTATAAATAAATAATCTGAAAACAGCTCAACTAACAGACCCAATTTAACTATATGGATTTAAATTAACTGTGGAAAAAAAGTATGTGAAAACGTGAAATTCAGTGTTAGCTGTATGTTAGAGTAGTTATAGGAAGATACGATCATTATTCAAACAATAAAGTATAAAGACGTAGAAGGGTAAGATGTTTGATACACCCAAAGATATCAATTAATCCAACATTTGTCAAAATGTTTGATCTGAATTAATTTGAGTAGAAATGTTAATGCAAATATTAAAATCAGACTTGAAAAATATAAAACTAGACTGTAACTTAAGAGTCAGAACAGAATGTTAAACGGTGCAGAAGACAAAAGACATGTAAACATGACGGGGCATTTATTTTACCTTGTCTTTATCAGCCTGCACTCGGTCTTTAACCCTCATGTAGGTCCTGCACACACACACACACACACACACAATTACTGGTCATAATATACTTCAAGTATTGCATTTTAGAATATACAGTATTCAATTTATCTACTGTATGTTATTATGCATTTGTTCTACTATCCACCACACACACACACACACACACACACACACACACACACACACACATATATATATATATATATATATATATATATATATATATATATAAATAAAGAGAGAGAGAATATAATTGTATATTTATTCATATATGTGTCCTTTTTTATATGTCTTGTGATGCATTTTAAATAATGTGTATTTCTATATGTATTTCCCCTGTTTTTTCAAATATACAGTATTCTCCAAATAGCTGCTGCATTATTTTTAGATTTTGTCATATATAATATCATATAAAATATTAATATTGCCTTGTCTGATGTAAATACTTCATGTGTACATTTCCATTTACTCTGCTTATATTTTATACAGTTTCACATTTAAAATATATTCCTAATGGATATTTAATAGAATTTATAAAGAATATCAAAATTGTATATATATATATAAATATAATATATATAAATCAAATATACAAATACATTATTGAGTACATTTTGTCATTTCTGATGTAAGTGTTTTCATGTAATCTGTGAATCTGTGTCTATTTCACTTATATATTTGATAGATTTTTTAGATACATTTTGTAAATGTTTTGGATCTTTGAAACAAACAATTTCAACAAAATGTAACATTATAACCTTCATGACGGTAGGATTTATTGAAGGATGGTTGTATTAGACTGAACTAGTTTTTAAGGCACACCTGACTAAAACAAACAACTGAGTGTATTTCTCTATATATTTCCTACATGTGGAGTGTATTTGGATCTATATTTCCTACA
>NC_048410.1:27279551-27313427 GCF_013103735.1 Etheostoma cragini | reverse complement strand
TGATTGGCTGCTTAGAAATTAAGTGTTAACAAGCAGTTGGACAGGTGTACCTAATAAAGTGGCCGGTGAGTGTACATACATATACGTATTATACCTTTAAACACGACCATATTTGCCGCTGTACCACCAAAATTTCCCATTTTTGGAGGATCAATACATATCTATCTATCTATCTATCTATCTATCCATCTATCATATGACAATAAAACACTGTACTGTGCTATGTGTGTAGGTCCTGGTGGTCAACCCAGTGTTCTTTAAGTACGCTTACGATCGTTGGACCGAGGGTCACGGTCGCTACCCGTCCACCGGCATGCTGGCCATCATCTTCGCTCTGCACACCTGTGACCAGGTAGGTGGGTGGGGGGGGGGGCGGAGTCTGGGTCTTCGTTTCTCACACCAAACATACTACACAACATTTAGTCAACTTTGTTTCAGTCAAACTTAAGTTCGGATTATATACTGTAGAGAGCAAAGGCCAAAAACTCCCACTGTTGCTACATTCAGGGACACTGAGACATTTGAACGACCAAATTCACATCCTTCTTTCATACCATGTTTGATTATTTTTGTATCCCTGAATGCACCTCGGATAAGGAGTTTTCCAAACAGTGTTTGCTCCTAAATACATTAACACGCCATGAGAACAGAACCGATGGTCCCATGACATGGTGCTCTTTGGATGCTTTTATATAGACCTTAGTGGTCCCCTAATACTGTATCTGAAGTCTCTTTTATATAGACCTTAGTGGTCCCCTAATACTGTATCTGAAGTCTCTTTTATATAGACCTTAGTGGTTCCCCTAATACTGTATCTGGAGTCTCTTTTAGACCTTAGTGGTCCCCTAATACTGTATCTGAAGTCTATTTTATATAGACCTTAGTTGTCCCCTAATACTGTATCTGAAGTCTCTTTTATATAGACCTTAGTGGTCCCTTATACTGCCTCTTTGCTTGTCTGAAACCCATGAAGTCTCTCTCTCATGGGTGGGCCAAATCCTCTGGGCAGGCAAAGCAGAAAAAGGGGAGGTAACCTTGCCCCTTATGACCTCATAAGGAGCAAGATGCCAGATCGGCCCATCTGAGCTTTCATTTTCTCAAAGGCAGAGAAGGATACCCAGGGCTTGGTTTACACTTATTGCCATTTCTAGGGGGACCATAGGCAGGCTGGGGGGGGGGCATATTAATGTTAACAAACCTCAAAGTGAAATGTTCATGCCATGGGACCTTTGAAGAATGAGTAAGTCTTCACATGTCACTTTTAAAACAAGTGCAGATCATGTATGTATTGACAGTACAGCATGCCATGTAGCGTGTCCCAGTAGATCATATTGCAGTATGTCATGACATCATCTCTGTACGTGGTCAGGTCTCGGTGTTTGGCTACGGCGCTGACGAGCAGGGGAACTGGCATCACTACTGGGAGGCGAATCGCTATGCTGGAGCCTTCAGGAAGACCGGAGTCCACAGCGCCGACTTCGAAACCAAGATCATCCACCAGCTCGCCAAGGAGGGCAAGATCAGTCTGCACCTGGGACGGAACCCATAGACAAGCCTACGGACCTTCTGATCTACAGACTGACCCACATACAGACCGACAGATGTGTTCGCCGGCCGACAGACATGAAGACAGATCTGTGGACTAACCCACAGAGAGACCAGCATCATTCACCACTTAATTGTTTTGACCAAGAACCAGCTCTCATCTGGTATTCAACTGGATCTGCTTGTTAGGCAGCAATATTTGAACATACCAGGACTACCTGTGGACAGAGTCTTCCGGGGACTTTTGGACGAGGTTCAGATTTCCTCCCGTTGGTTGAAATGCTCAACTTAAACATACAGACTGTTTTTCGGGACCCTCCACTTTATAAACAGAACTGCTGTCTGGGACTGCAAGGAAGGACCACACAAGTTTTGCTCTAAGCGGGAAACAACCACAGACTTTTTATATATTTGTAATGGATTTTATTGACTATAAACAGGGATAACCTCTTTTTTTTTTCAATCAAAGCACTTTGCCCTGCAGAAGAAATGGCATTAAGAGGCCACGCTGTTGCTTCTCTGTCCAACCACATTTCAGGACATTATACATATTTATATCATTTTTAATCCATCCATTATTCTAACTGAAACTCAATAGAAACCGTCTCTTACTGTCCTTACGGACTGATGTTTTCTTTCACATCTACAATTCCGGTCTCGACCATATAATATTGCGCTGGAGGCGGTGAGTGGGGGGGGGGGGATCCTGTGTGAAGCCTGCAGGTCTTTACTGACTGCAGGAACATTTTATTTAGTTTTGGATGTGAATGAAGTGTGATTTGAAGGACTTGTTTTGTTATATTCCAGCAGCTGAGCTCTAAAGTTACACTCTACAACAAGTTAAGATGTGAATCAGGGAGTAAAGCTGCAGATTGTTGAACTCCAGACGTAATGTAAGTCTGTGAGTCACAGCTCAGCTGATGGGAACAACAAGGACGAGTAGACCCTGCGCGACTTTCAACTAAAGATTTATTAAATAAAACATAACAATCAGCAACACAACCAGTGTGTATGGTGCAAAACCAAAAAGCTAATAAGGAGGTAATAAGGAGGTAGCAGAGGAATCAGCTGTCTGTCACTGTTGCTGATTGTCAGTCACAGTCGACTGAATGTTCTAAGGAGTGTTATCACACTGAGAATGTTTGAGTCCGAATCGTCTGTGTAAGATCGGTTATATATTTTCTTTCAGGTGTGCTTTGGTTTTGCATGACGGCTACTCTGCGAATCCTGTGTGGAAGAGAAACCTCCATCGCCGTAATCCAAGCGTACATTTTGGCCTTCACGTTGATGGTCAGCACGTCCACTCATGGTAGATAAAGTTTGCATACAGCAGCTTGATTTGAGGAAAAACATTTAATTTGTCCTTAAGAACGCAGGTAAACACTTTAACATTATCATGTTTAGTTTTGTTTTAAAAATTAACATAGGTGTCTACTTTGTCCAAAATCTGAAAATTTGAAAGAAGGAAATCTCACGCTTTGGCTCCTCAATTAGTCATTAGTTATCCTCCACTGCCTTTGCTAATGTTACTGGTTTCAGATAAGGAGAATAGCAGATTTTTTGCCTCAGTGCATTCACAATCTCACTAAAAATTAGAATCGGGATTAACATTAAACACAAGGTACATGAACAATGTTCATATTTCAGCTATTTGTCAGCGTGTGTGAATGAGTAAAATTGAGTCTATCAGTGCTGTAACCTCTGAGTTGCTTACTGTTCTGAATGGCAGTTGATCCCATTGCCTCCCTGAGCTCTGTCCAACACAGCTGTCTTTGGGGACAGACGCAGCTGTTGGAAAAGGAGTTTTAGACGATCCAACAAGCACTTTACTTAAAGCAGACTGAGGCCTCCATAAATAATCATAAATGCTAAATTATAATCTGGAAGCTGTAGCTTTGCCGCAGTTTAGAGCTCTACCTGGTTTGTCTGGAACAAATCGAATGGTCTCTTAAAACTGACTGCTGAGTCATCTAGAGCTGCGGTTTCATCTGTAACATCTGCTTGGTTTATAGTTTTTTGCTGAGCTTTAACACCGCGTTGGCTTCCTGAAGGAAAAATCTCCTGCTGGTAAACTTGGAAACTATCCACTTAATGAGGAACATTCAGCCACTAGCTGCCTTAGGAAGTCCTGAGCTGGCCTTAACATCCTAATCGCAGGTTTTGGAATCTGCAGACTAAGTTATAGTAAAAACATTCACTTCCTTCCTTAAAAAATAAATAAATCCTAATCTGTGTTTATTAGATTTCCTGCAGTTTGACAGTTGAATTGCAGGAAAGTGCAGATGAAATCAAATCAACAAATCATGTATGATGTACTGTATGTATGTTATTATAGCTTTAATTCAGCTCATCATGTTTAAACTTTGACTGTTTGAAATAAATGCCAGTTTCACCTAACAACCTGCTGTCATTCATCCATTCATACCACACAGAGAAGCACTGTTATATTTTAACACAACATAAACCCACCACTGTTACTTTCAATGAAATAAAAACACGTGAAACAAACTTTTTTTTTATCAAAAGCTAGGAGGTAAATGTTGACACAATCAAACCGAGATGAGAAACATTCTGCTGAGAGATTTGAGGTCTGTGAGAGTTCTTCCTCCTGGCAGTGTTGCTGCCACCATGATAAAAAAACAAAAAAAACAAAAAGAAGCTCAGCTTTCAGTCTAAGGTCGTTTAAGGTCATGTTATTAGGAATTCTATGTTTCGTTATCACTAGATACCAAATTATTCTGTTTCAACAATAAACATTTGGGCTTTTATTTCCACAAATCCCTTTACCAAACTCCTAGTCACGTTGTAACAAACATGTAATACTTATAAAAACAAATAAGTGTTTGTCAGATAAGATTAAATAAATTATTTGGTATGTACTGACAAAAAAATTTATCAAAACAAATCTCCTGTTGTGATGTGAAAAACTGTTTTCATGTGAAACGGAGCAAAAATAGGATGTAATAGTGACAGTAACTCGCTGATATCTTGTGACATTAAAGGCAGCTGGAAGCATCGGGTGTGTCCCATTTTAGGCTCCGCCTCCTCTGATTTTATCCACTTGCTGGACCCTCTAAGGAGGCGGAGCCTGAAATGAGAAGTGCTGATGATCTCCACAAGGTCAATAACATTAAAAAAGAAAATTAAATAAGAAAAAAGTGGAAGTTCAACTTCAAAATAAAAGTCAAGTGGATTGGTTTACTTTGAAGTGAAGTATTTGTGCTTTTAGATCCAATATAATAAAATATTTTTAAATAAAAATAAATAAATAAAAGTATCGTCAACTTCAGACATCAATGCTTGCTGATTGGTTTCTGCGAGGCAGTCTCCATGGCGATATAATTACATGACCCGAGCTAAATATAGGACTGGACCGTTGATCATGTGAACGCCAAGGTTGTTAGTCCGGTTCTGGGAGGTGGAGTAGGACAAAAACCTCCAAGTCTGACGTAGTCCCTCGCAAATCAGGGGTTCTTCTCCTCAGTACTCTTTTGGTTTGGTTCTGGTTCTCCAGGCTGACTGATGAGGTCTGGATCTGTACCGGTCCGGGGTCTGCACCAATCCAGGTTCATGTCAATCGGAGAGAAGCTGGACGAAGGACGACGGAAACAAACCCTTCTGGTCCGGTTCATCCTCTATGTAACCATGCTGCAGGCCCACACACACACACACACACACACACACACACACACACACACACACACACACACACACACACACACACACACAAATTAGAGAAACTTTGACATAGGGTTCACACAACAAGGCTTATTTTGGCACCAGATATTAGTTTTAGACACATTTTGGTCATTTAACCAAGATGGACAGCGAGTGAAGGAGAGTGAGTGATGCGTTGTCATACCGACGACCAGCAATGTATGCTCAGAACGGCTTCTGGATCGGAAAGTTATCAGTATGTAGTGTTGTATAGGTCCGTAAATTGTGAGCAAGATTTAAACTGCAGGCTAGTAAATGCTCGGTCTTTGGTCCAAAACGGTCAGTGGGTTGGTAAACTAGGAGCGATTTTCCCTCGGTCGGTTTGGTTTGGTTTCACACATGGAACAATCCAAGCGTACCAACTTGCGCCATTACAAATCAGGATGCACTGTTGTTAAGATTTAACAATGTGAAAGGCATTAGCGTGTTGCTCTTTCACATCTACTTTTAGTTAGAACGCAGCTTTTTTGATAATGGGTGGTCTGAATTCAACTCACAAGCGAGCCGGCACCCAAGTCTTACTTAAAAAGAGAAATGTTGACATTACATTATTACAGGAGACGCATTTGCTACATGCTGATACACTTGTCACTTACGCACCTAATATTTTTAATGGCAATTTCTACGGTGCGCTCACCAATCAAATGCTGGAGATATTGATCTATTGTTCAAGACTGTGTGGGACCCAAATATTGATCAACTGAATGCAAAGATCACAGAAATTCAAGCGTAAGCCACAATGTTTTGAAATCATGGCCCAGCAGCTTGGGTTTTATCGATATGATATTTGGCGTGCAGTTACACCTATATCCCTCATTCCAGATATTTGCAGACATTAATGTCGGCTCTGTAGAAGACCCCAGGATATTGTAGAACACCATACTATTCTGCTCTAATCCACTTCAACTAACCTCGAAGCTAAATCCACCAGATTAGACTCATTGTTGCAAACTAATTTAAAATATAACTAGTCAAGAAGGAAATAAACATCATTCTGAAAGAGAAATCTGAATGTCTAATTCCCGGAACGAGACAGGGCTTTTACTTTAAGTGTGTTAGACCTAGTCATCTCACCATGAGCTGACTGTCCAGTAACCATTTTCCAGATATTCCCGTTATTAAATCTTCAAATGGTAATATTAGAACTGACCCTGTATATATAATAAATAAATCCTTTCAGACATTTTATTCCAATTTGGATAAGTCCCACTGCAAAAGCGGGGTAAATTAGCTTGACTTGCATCAATTATCAGCAGAGGAATCAACTAACTTAGACAAATTGATCACTTTAGAGGAACTAAGGTTGGCAGTTCAGAATATGCAAAAGGTAAAATCACCGGGCTTTGATGGGATCCCCCTGGACTTGTATGCGACCCTTTGGGAACAACTGGGCCCATTCCTTCTGGATTCTCTATCGAGAAGGGTGAATTTTCAGAGGACGTTAACACAACCGTGACCTCTCTACTCTTGAAGGACTGAAAGTGTACCGAGGCCACCTCTTCAAGCAGGTCTCGGTAGTTTGGTCCCCTTTTGGTGCTCACCGGAGTTTGATTGACGCGTTCTTACCTGCCCACACAAACCGCGCCAGCAGGACAAACAAACTCCAGTTGGATTCAAACCAAACTGAAGGCTCGGACTAGAGTTTGTTTCCATAGTTACAGGTTCTCATCTATTCCATTGCCGGTGAAAAAGGGTTACGTGTTAATAGAAGACTGTATAATAGAGCCCAGAGGAGACGCACCAATCAGAACACAGGATGATGATACGTACCCACCAATCACTGTCCTCCTGTCCCAGGACCACCAGCACCTGTCCCTCAGAGAAGCTCAGCTCGTCGTGGTGGTCCGCCTGGCAGTCGTACAGCGCCTCCACCCGGCGGCTGGTCGCACCGCGGGGCTGATGGACAGAAGCAAATCAATCACGCTGAAAAATGTCCAACTAATATTAATAATAATGTATGGTAATAATTATTACAAAAGGGTTGTGTTTTAAAAAAAAGGCTAATTGTTGCAATGAATTTAATTAGGTGGCCGCAAAGATTTGTATAGTTGATTCTAAGCTGTTTCTACGTGGTTGCTAAGAGGCTTGAGTGTTTTATGGTTTTAATTGGCTTGTTCGAGATGAACTGCAGTTTCCTGCAGCCTTCATGCTGAACAGGAAGTCACAGAAACACTCATATCCTGTTAGGTCAGATCGCATGTACACAGTCTCTGGATGTTTTAATTATGACAGACAGAGTAGCTGTTAAAATGCTCTACATGAGATCTGTGAGTCATCTCTGACTTCCACACATGTGGTTTGTACGGAATAGCCCTTTAAATCAGACGAATAGCAATTCAAATCAACCTGAACGGGCCTAATGCTGACTCTAGGTGACGGCGAGGGAGTTAAAAGTGTTGAAGATCTCACCAATGATCTGCGAGGAAGCGGCTGGGGGGCGGGCCGTCTGCTGTCATTTTCAAAGCTCTGAGAACGGTGATTGGTGGGAGAGCCGTTGGGAGGGGCTTTTTTGACAGGGTGCAGGAAGTGGGAGGAGCTACCGTCACTGTCCGCTCTCCGAAAACCTCCGAGAAAAAGAGACAGAATGTAACTGTAGTATTATTATAGTCGTTTAAATTATTCCCTAGAGAAACAGAAATACAATTATTTATTGTATTATTTTTTTATTTTCTGTGAGAATATTTTTTTCTACAATATTTTTGAGACAATATGCATTTGCTTAAAAAAAAAAAATGAAAAAAGATGTGGGGGAATAAAAAGAATAAGCAACTGAAATAGAAGGGTAACTAACAGTTATTTCTATTATTGATTAATCTGCAAGAAACTCAATTAACTTGATCCATTGTTTGGTCTATAATATGCCATAAAAGATGCTCATTAAACAACTGATTATCAAAATAGTTGGCAATATTATTTTTTTTTAAATTTGTGACTACTCCTCGATCGTTGCAGCTTTACAATAAAGTATAAAAAAGACAGCGAAACCAATACAACGATATTACGGATAAAAGTGTGAACTAATTTCTTAAAAAAATGACATTAAGGAATATCATTTACAGTCTAACCGGTGGAGGAGAAGTTGCACGGGACCAATAAAAAATAAAGTTCCTTAGTTACACATGATAGATTCATCAGTCTCCGGACAGATAAAACAGATGTCTGGATAGAAAGTACCTCGATGTGGTCGTTCAGTCAGCGAGCTGAGAGGAGAAGCTGGACTGGAAACACACAGACAGGTTATGAATTATTATATCTATCTGACTCGGAACTGTATTTCATCTTCCTTCCACCAGAGGTCAGTGGAAGTCTCTCAAGTTAAGCTGAAGAAGAGGTGTTTCGGCTTCTTCATGCTTCAACACACTGACTCCTGGCTTTAACCTCACCTTTTTTGTTCTTTTAAAATTTGGGGGAAACCATTTCATGTATCTACTGCATCATTTTACACACATTTCACCAAATTCAGGCAGACATATCCGGTATCTTTTGACCCTTGTCAGGTTTAGAAGAAGGGTTTACAGTGGGGCAGTTCCATTTCAACTTATATAGCAGAGATTGAATAATGAAATGCCGTTTCACAGGTTGAAAGAACTATTTTAATGTCAGTACTATTTTAAGACCAAACCAGCACAGCCAAATCAGATGAGCTCAAGTAATCGACACTTAAAGTTCCAAATGTGTTCATTTGACTTGGTTTTACACTGGATGGTATTTGGTCCGTTTCCTTTTCTTATGAACAAACAAAAACAAAAAAAAACATGTTTTTTCTGTTGTTTTTTTCCAGTTGAAACCGGTAAAAACAGTTGTTCTTCTGTTTTAGCTGTGTAAAGTTAAAATAAGTTGTAAAGTAAAATAATGATGACAGACAGACAGACGGACAGGCAGACAGACAGGCAGACAGGCAGACAGACAGACAGACAGACAGACAGGCAGACAGGCAGGCAGACAGGAAGACAGACAGGCAGACAGACAGACAGACAGACAGACAGACAGGCAGACAGGCAGGCAGACAGGCAGACAGACAGGCAGACAGACAGACAGACAGACAGACAGACAGACAGACAGACAGACAGACAGGCAGACAGGCAGGCAGACAGGCAGACAGACAGGCAGACAGACAGACAGACAGACAGACAGACAGGCAGACAGGCAGGCAGACAGACAGACAGGCAGACAGACAGACGGACAGACGGACAGGCAGACAGACAGACAGACAGGCAGACAGACAGACAGACAGGCAGACAGACAGGCAGACAGACAGACAGACAGACAGACAGAAAGGCAGACAGGCAGGCAGACAGACAGACAGACAGACAGACAGACAGACAGGCAGACAGACAGACAGACAGACAGGCAGGCAGACAGACAGGCAGACAGACAGGCAGACAGGCAGACAGACAGGCAGACAGGCAGGCAGACAGGCAGACAGACAGACAGACAGACAGACAGACAGACAGACAGGCAGGCAGACAGACAGACAGACAGGCAGACAGGCAGACAGACAGACAGACAGGCAGGCAGACAGACAGACAGACAGAAAGGCAGACAGACAGACAGACAGACAGACAGACAGGCAGACAGATAGACGGATAGCAACCAATATCGGCCCAGTTATTTAACCTTTGGTTTTCCTAGTTTTTAGTGTAAACCCTGTTATTTCTCTGCCTTTTTTCATTGGTTCAAAAGAAAACAAGTCAATACACACGGACCTATTTAAAAAAAAAATTAAAAAAAAATCCAGACAACCCGTCCCCAATGTGACATCATTCTACTACACATCCATTCAGCAGCTGGGCTCCCTCGGATGTGTTGTATTTAAATTCAAATGCATGTTTTAATTCAGTGTGATTCTCAGATACTCACACACACTTCTTAAAGGAGGAGTCTGGTCCACTGTAGATCCTGGGACTGGTTGGCAACCCATAATCTACACACACACACAGACACACAGACACACAGACACACACACACACACACACACACACACACACACAGAGTTAATAACACAGTACTGTATCACTTTGACACATTAATTGCAGCGTGTCTCTCAGATGTTACCGTGGTTGCTGGACTCGGAGCAGCTCCTCTTGTGTCGGACGCCAATGGGAGGGGGAGGCGTCGACTTTCGGTTTCCTGTCAGGGGGAAGAAGACCTCCCCCTCTTCCTCCTCAACTCCGTCCCCCCCAGCAGGTGGAGGAGGGGGGGGAACGTTTGGAACTGAAGGATGATAGAATGCAGAGATGGAGGATTGATTTTTGTTCTCTAAACCTGGTCTTTGCGTTGCAATTTAAGTTAATAAGTGAATAAAAACAGTATTAGTGTCAAAAGGTTGTCTTGCCCTCATTGTTCTCTGTAAAGTTAGCTGAAGTGATGTCATGAGGCATTTGTGGAGTAAGAGCTGCAAAGGACTCCGTTAAAATAGTCTTTTAAATACTACACTGCTGGTAAGGAATTAAATGGAGTAACAGGCTTTAAATGTGACATATTTTCTTTTTAAAAATGAGCTGTGTGTGTACAGCCAATTCATTCTGCTGTGCAGAGCGTTAATTCTTGTGGATTCGAAATTTGAAAGTGTTAAATTGAGAACGGAATTCGGTGTGGTGGTGATAAAACAGAAACTTAGTACTTAAAGTAAATGTCCTAATTTACTTTCTACCACTGATAGTGATATGTCTAATGTACATGTAAATACAAATGCATTTAATAATAATGAGTGTGTGTTTAGTATAGCTAGGGTTGTGTTTGCTGCCATTTTGGAGTGAATTTTGCTTGTCCCAACCGCTGTAAGTCATCTCCATTAAAAGAACCTGGACCTTACTTATTTCTGACGGCACTGGTCATGCAGCAGATGAGAGCAAAAAAAACAAACACCTGGAAACATTGCAGATATAATACAACTCAGAACATGAATCTGAGCTGACCTTTGACCCTGGGGGGCAGCGGCGGTGCAGGGGAGGACGGCGGAGGAGGAGGGGGACTGGAGGTGCAGCAAGAGGGTCGACTGTGGAGCTCCATAGCCATGGCCAGCCTCCTGCCCACGCTGAGCAGACCCCCAGCTCCTCCAGATGAGGATGGGGGGGTGGGGATAGAGGAGGCAGACTGACTTAAGTTAAAGGGCCGGGGGGGGAAGGAGAAGGAAGAGGAGGAAATGGAGCGCTCCTTCTTTACTGGGCCATTCTGAAACCAAAGAGAGAGAATACTAAAATGATCAGAATGATTATTTTTTGCAGTAAATGGTTTATTAATAATATAAATGTATCCTTTATTAATCCCGCAAGGGGAGACTACAATTTACACTTTGTTGTTAGTACACATATTACACACTGGCCTGAGTAACACACACGTGCTCAGTACCTTTACATGCACTAAATGGAGAGAACTACCGTTTGGCAACTAAATGACACTATCAAGGCATCATGGACGTAGACACATTTATTATCCCAAAAAGCCCAAAAATTGTACTGTATGTGCTCAATAAAGATGAACAAATATTCGATGGCTGTGACCACATATGAGCCTGCATCCATGCAGTCATGCATCCCCAATTTCAGCCTCCTAAGGCGAAAAATGGCCGAGCTACAGAGGTGCTGGTCGTACCTAAAAATACAAAAACTGGACTGCCACAATCCTAAAAAACATTGTCATGTTGAAATTTAAATGTATGTGTTCAAGTATTCTTTTTGTGCTTAAATTGTAAAATATAAGACTTCTGCATTAGAACAAGCTTGGTGCATTCGACCACTAAAGTAAATAGTGATTAAAGTAGTAATAGTAGTGGTAAAGTATCCAGAGAGGCAGATAATAATTTAAATATACTCTTTACAAGCAGAAAACAAAGAATACTATCAACCTTGTTGTTTTTCTTCTTGAAAAAAGGTGGACTATAGCAGATGAATCAATCAAAAACTAAAGTTGTCAGTTGCCAGATCACCTTTTCGTCGTAGTCGTCGTCACTATCGTAGAGATCGTCATGGCGAAGCCTCCACTCGTACTCCACGTGGACGTGATGGTCAAACTGGTTGGACTGGGCCTGCTGCAGCTGCACAAACACAACGCGGTTTTGATATAAATGTAACACGGACATCAATAGGCACATATGTGCAGCTTTGGCGCGACGGCCTCACCAGCGCCTCACAGTGGCCGTGCTTCAACCTGCGGCTCACGTCCAGAGCGGTGTCCCCAACGTCGTTCTCTGTTCACACACAAACAGTTGAAATATAATTCAGATGGTCTCTGTCATCATGTCCACCTAAAGGAATAGTATGTGTTTCTACAACAGTGAGGACGAACAAGTTGAGAGTAAATGGTACATTTCAAAAATCCCCCAATTTCCAAATTGTCTATGGGGATGCTTACCTATATGGAAACATGTATGTAAATGTTTGTGTGTGTGTGTGTTTGCGTGTGTATGTATTACTGATGTGTGTGTTGGCCCTGGCTCTCAGCAGCAGTCTCACACAGTCGCTCTTGTTGTGCAGACAGCTGTAGTGCAGCGCTGTGTTCCCCGCTGATGTCTGCGCGTCCACGTTGGAGCTGAGGACAAACGCACACACAGGTGAACACAAAAGGTGCACATGTTTACACACGCTGAGATGACACCACTCACAAACGTCGTCAGAGCACACTGACCAGTTCTGAGCTAAGAAGTCCAGGATGTGCAGCGACGTCCTGTCAGACAACAGGACGGCGAGATGGAGTGCGGTCTCCCCTCTCTCCTGTTGGCGTGGAAACAAACTGCTGAGTGTGTTTGTTTATGGGAGTTCCCTGATGTGTGTGTAAATTGTGTTTCCCTATATGTAATAAAGAATACCTATTGGTGTGCCTGTATATGTGAACCTGTGTGCATCCATACGTGTACAGGTATTCCTTTGTGTGTACCTTTATGGGTATAGTTGTATTTGCGTGTGTGTGTGTGTGTGTGTACCTGAATGTGTGTGTGCAGTGGCTGGCTCAGCTCCATCCTCTGAGCATACAGTTGGATCAGACTGTAGATGTCGCAGCTCTTGGTCGCCTCCTGCAGGGCGAGTCGCAGCGCTGCAGTAGAGCTGTGGCTTCGCCTCACAAAATGAACGTCTTGATACTTTGACAGAATGAAGTCTTTACGTTCCCCCCTGAACACACACAATAATATACAGTACAGACTTTATTAAAGGAAAATATGGAACAGTTTTAAATTTTTTTCTAGAAAGAGTGCGTGTGTGTGTTTTCATGCATGCATGTGTGCGTGCCTTACATGTGGCTGTGTTGGGAGGGCTTCAGTGACGGACTCAGCAGGTTCGCCTCCAGAATTTCATTAAAACCAGAGTTACCAACATTCCTTGCCAACTACGGGAGAAAGAAGACAACATTTTATCACAACCCACATCTTATAGTGACGAGTACTCCATTAAAAAAATACTATTTGTTTGGTTTTGCTTGCAGCCAATTCCCACAAGTGTTCTTTGATTTAATGCAACGTGTAATTTCCCGACTAACGCAGCAGCTATAACCCATAGAGTCTATAGTGTGGTCAAGGTCAACACTTTCAATACCCAGCCCTCTTCTACTCCTGAACATACAGCATACATACAATAATGTTGGGGCCTTTTGAAAAAGTGTAACTTAACCCCTTAACTAGTTTTTTCAGCTGAAAACCAATGTTTTGGGGGATTTAGTAATGTTGTTGGTGGATTCAGGTCCAAAACTGGCCATTTTAGAGCAGAGTATTTGACTTTTACAGACTGAGATACTCATATGCATAGAGACTGCCTTTACTGGTCGAAAACCAGCTATTACAATAGAATTTTGCAATTGGCTGATCTGTTGCTGGGGGATGCTTGTGATGCTGGTTTTCCTTTCCACCCTAAAGCAGGGACATTCTGTAGTGAGGTGCAGCTTAACTAAAATTGAGGGATTGTTTAACTTTTCAAGTTGGGCCAGAGAATAACCGCAACCAATCAGTTAACAGTCCTGTGACATATTGATCAATGTTGCAAAGAATTTCTTCCCAATTAACTGAAATTAAAAGGACACACCTCCTGGAGACAGAAAAATGTAATGTAATTGTGGCAAGACACAGTTCACTATTAATTATAATTCCCAAGGTGCTTCAGTGAGAAACATCCATCCAATCAAGGACCTTTATAATCTGTTATGTGGGCGCCTGGATAGCTCATCTGGTAGAGCGTGCGCCCATATACAGAGGCACAGAATGTCTGATATCTCACGTCTCAGGCTTTATCACAGCAATGTAAATCCTCAAAGCCAGACTACTTGTTAGCTAACAAGCCAGACCTACCAGCAGGTCTGAGGTCCCCAGACTGTCCAAATTCAGAGACTGAATCCTGGAAACGTGGACCCCCATCTCCCTGTGGATCCCCGAACACTCAATACAGGTAAGGATGCCCAGATTGGTCGAGATCCATCCAGGATCTACAGAGAGAGAGAGAGAGAGAGAGAGAGAGCGCATTAAATTGTATTGTCTTGGCCAGTTTCAATGATTTTAGCATCGAAAGTAGCGATAGAAAAAATATCTAATCAGCGATGCCACTGACTCAATATGGAAAAATCGGTCTGTCTGTATTTCCTTGATTAATCATAGTGTAAAATGTCCGTCACAGTTTCCCAAAGCCAGAGTTGACTTCTTCAAATTGCAGTCCAAAACCTGAAAATAATTGGGGTTGCTAGGTTTACCGACATAGACGAGTAAGAAAAACAGAAGTTGAAACAAGGGAAGTTTCTAATTTTGTGACGGTTGACTAATGGTAACAACCACAAACGAACTGGTCAGTTGTGCACATACAGCAAATTTGAACATGTATTTAGTTTTTAAAAAGCAACAAAGCGGCTGCTGTAAAACAGCAAGAATTGATGTAGGAGAACATTTCTGCTTGAGTCAATGTTAAACCTCTAATATAGTGTTTTAATTTCATATTTAATCACAGGTAACCTTGAATATTACTGTTGATAACTTGAATGGTAGTAGGCTACACCTATCATATCATTTAGGTGAAATCCTGTGGGCGAAATCCCGTTCTGAGGTTGCAGCACCATCATTAACAGAATTAAGATTTACAATCATGTATTTTTTTTTAAAGTATCTTACTGGTTTTCAGGGAACATAACACAAACATTTCAAAAACGTTTCAGAGCGAGTCAAATTCTTCTGATGGCGCTTTGCTACAGTGCCTTCAACAATGTTGTAAAGAAAACTGTCAACACAAATAAAGTTCTGGGATGCAGAGCATGTCCACAATGGAGGACTTTAGTGATATGAGGACGGATAAGTTTATGTGGACTGATAGACTAGGAAGAAAAACAATCAATCGCTCAAATAGGTAGTTATCTGGAAATGAAAATACATCTATAGTGTATAGCGTTTGCACAGCACGACCAATAGTAAACATCTACCAGCGCCGCATATATTTCAAATAAGAAGAGCAAACTATAATTCTACATAAATCTGACGAACACAGACACAGTTTTACAGACAAAATGCAAAACAGTGACTGCTTCCTAAAACAGGAAGGAAAGCTGGCAAAAAAAGCAGACACTGTTATTACATACATCCCAACACTTATCAATATTCTTCATAAATATATCAATAAACATCTCCATCAGTCAGGCACAAACTCTGACCATAATTACGCTTGTGCTTTCCATACACCCGTTGCTTCAGCCTATTATTTCAGATGCTACCCTGGCTGTGGGAAGAAATCGGGAGAGCAAATAAAATGTTTAAAAAATAATTTAAACTCATGTAGCCAACATTTGAATATGTTTCTATATTTATTCATTTTAGGGCAAAATCACCATCACCAAACCCATCCATTTTAATATTCAGTGGCCTACTTTTATCATCGTAAAACACAAATAGCCTATACGATCTCTAATCTCCAATTGAACCTGATCTCGACCAGGTTAGGTGTTCAGCATAAGTTACCGTAGCGATTTAACCTGGTAACAAGTGATCACCATCGTGATACAGAAAATCCTGGGTTGAACTTGAAGTTGCCTCGATAACGCCAAATCTTGCTTTCGTAGTTCAGGCCTCGGGTTAGGTTCACAGGCTCAGTTACCATAGTAACAGATTCTGAGGTTAAGTTACCCCTCTTTGGTTTGATTAACCTCCCTTTCTGAAACAGAAAACCCAGAGTTTCCCTCATCTCAGGGTTAACAAACTCAGAGTTTTCACTAAACCTGCTTTCTGAAACGGACTTCTGGTTAAATAAATGGTAAATGCTCTACATTTATACAGCGCCTTTCTACCGTACTGGACAAGGCGCTTTACAATTTTCCTCTAATTCACCCATTCACACACTCATTCATACACCAATGGAGGCACAGCTGCTATGCAAGGTGTTGACCTGTCCATTGGGAGGAACTTGGAGTTCAGTGTCTGGCTCAAGTTCTGGGGATTGAACCGTACACCTTGTAATTAAAGCACAATGATCACTTGCTAAAATAAAGATGCATTGATTAAGTGATTGATTGATTGATTACCTGGAGCTCCGCAGTCACAGCAGCAGTTGTTTCCTGGCATCCGCCTGACGTCATCAGTGATGGCCCGGGTCAGATCCTCCACGCTGCTCTCCCCACAGCCTCCCCCTGTCCCCCCCCCGTCCAGAGCTACATTCAGAGCTTCCTGCTTACTGTTACTGAGCACCGAGATCCAGCTGAACACAAAGATAAACGTAGACACTTTTCTTTTTTGTGATATCAACATAATTACAGGATGAGCCCACTATCAGACATTATCAACAGCTCACCAGAATAAAGTTTATTTTTGACTTACGCCACACACTCAGCATCATCCTCTGCCAGGAAGTGGTAAGTCCGATTATCTGGAGGACAAAGTGTCTGTTACATATTACGCACTTATATCGATTACACACTTATATCAATCAATCAGGGCAGTCTTAGGCCGTTATCTCAGTGTGTGTGTGTGTGTGTGTGTGTGTGTGTGTGTGTGTGTGTGTGTGCGTGTGTGTGTGTGTGTGTGTGTGTGTCTTACGAGAGATGAGGTCAAAGCATTTCTTGTCCTCTACACTGGGTTTAACCTGACAGGTGAGCAGGTTGAGTCTGGTAGGAGGTTTATTAGGCTGAGAGAAAGAATTAAAGAATTTTTAAGAAATAAAAAATAAATTATAACTGTAAGAATCATAACTTTAACGTGAACACACACACTTATTTTAAACATTTATGCACACACACTTGTGTACACACAGGTGAACTCACAGTAGCGTGTGCGATGGTCAGGTAACAGTTGTGAACTGAACATTTCCTTTTCTGCCACATTTTCCTCAACCTGAAACACAGACACACACAGGCTTACTCCCACTACTGATACTACTAATAGTACTAATACTGATTGTTAGTGATTTTAAGTGTACACATTAGTGTGTGTTTAATGTTTTTTACCCGTCACTCTTCTTGTAAAGGAATCCTGTTCTTTCTGTCCCATACTGTTTGTCTCCCAGCAGCTGATGCATACTGTACACCTGCTTAGGTAAAGAGTCCTACACACACACACATACACACACACACACACATAAATAACCCGCTGAACAGCATTATCATGTGGGTTGGTGTCACATCTGTGTTTCTGACCTGCTCTGTGTGAACGACTGGCCTCAGCTGATCTCTAAGAGTCACAAGCTGCTTCTTCTCCTCCTCCTGACGCTGCTTCACCTGAACACACACACACACACACAACAGATCAACTGAGCCAAATGTGTATTTTAACTAATTCAGACCCGGCCAAAATGATCTTGTTAATTCTTATCCAGCTAATTTGGTTTTTACAAGATATCATTTTAGATGAGTTTGTTTTTGCCGCTGGTAGGCTCAGATTGTTATTATGCGTGTCTGACTACATTATGAAATGATGGAGAACTAGCTGTTATCCTGCCAAGCTTTCATGTGTAACTTAATAATCCTGTCACAGTGCAGATGTGTCACTTTGCGACAAGTAGCCTACATGATGCTAACAAGAGACTTCTGTAATGTCAATACAATAACAAATGGAACTACATAGATCGTTTACTACTGGCTACAAGTTAGCAATCAAACCATCATAAATAGCTAAAGGGTTTTTGAAATGATTTCCATCTTCTTCTGTTTGTAATGAGAAAAGTGTATAATTTTATGGATTTCACAAAATTCAGTATGGCACGTTATCCGGTAAACTGTTTAAATCTGAGCATGCGCAAATCACATCTGCACTCGACTCACATCGGGTACACACATCCCATGGTTCAACACCGTGGTCTTTGGACAAGTCACCTCGCGAGGTTTCAGAACAATACGTCAACAACTTCCCAGAACAGATTCCAAGCCACCGCGGCAAACACATTGACAATGCCTTTTATAGGATTACATTGCAGCCCGATTTGCACTGCCAGTTATAGTCTTTTTGCTTAATACCGGAAAAGTAGTTATTACAGACAATCATAAAGTGTACTTGTACCGTGTTCAGGACTCCATTCAGCTCCTCCATGTACTGCTTCAACCTCTGAGTGGTGGAAACACACTCCTGCAGAAAACTAGAGACACACACACATGCAATAATTGGCAAACTGGCATGGTTGTATCTAGTGTACTGTACTGTACTGTACACACTTATATCAATCAATCAGGGAACCGTCACCTTATAATGGTGGAGAGGTTTTGTGTGTCCCTATGTACCTGTGGGCTGTGTTGTCGGTGTTTGTGCTCCGGGTAGGGTCCGCCCATGGCAAAGTGGTCTTAGGTAAGGGGCTAGACAAAAATGGTTCAAACCCCCTATGAATCACGAGAGAGATTTGAAGTGACCCTGCCCGGAGGAAGCCGGGGCCCACTGTCTGGAGCCAGGCATGTTTAGGATGACCGGCCTCTCTGATCTAAACCAGTATGGTTGTCTGTTGTTGGACTTCTGTGCTAGTCATGGATTGTCTATAACAAATACCATGTTCAAACATAGGGATGCTCATAAGCACCCTAGGCCAAAGGTCATTGATCAATTTTATAATCGTTTAATTTGACCTGAGGCCGTATATTTTGGACACTCGGGGGAAGAGAGGGGCGGAGCTGTCAACCGATTTTTTTTGCATCCCTGTGGAGGCTGGGGCAATTGAACCTGAGTGGACAATGTTCAAAGTTTTCATTGCTAAAGCTGCGGTGGAGAGCTGTGGTCTTAGGGTCTTAGGTGCCTCAAGAAACAGTAACAGTAGAAGTACAGCTGGAGGATGATGGGGGATTGTCGTGCTGGAAAGGAGGGTTCGGCCGATAGTCGAACCTCGGATTGAAGAGGAACAATGCGGATTCCGTCCTGGTCATGGAACAACGGATCAGATCTTCACTCTCGCAAGGATCCAACCAGTCTAAATACGTTTTGTGGATCTGAAAAAGGCGTATAACCAGGTCCCCCGGTAGATACTGTGGGAGGTGCTGCAGCAGTATGGGGTGAGGGGGTCCCTTCTCAGGGCCGTCCGATCTCTGCATGACCAAAGCGATAGCTTTTTCCGGGTTCTCGGCAGGGAGTCAGACTCGTTTCAGGTGAGGGTGAAAAGCTCAGTCATCTGTGAGAAGCTCGGAGTAGAGCCGCTGCTCCTTCGCGTCAAAAGAAGCCACTTGAGGTGGTTCGGGCATCTGATAAGGATGCCTCCTGGACGCCTCCCTAGGGAGCTGGTCATGGCACGTCCAGCTGGGTGGAGGCCTTGGGGAAGACCCAGGACTAGGTAGAGGGATTACATCTCCAACCTGGCCTGGGAACACCTTGGGATCCCCCAGTCGGAGCTGGTTAATATGGCTCTAGGAAGGGAAGTTTGGGGGCCCCAGCTGGAGTTGCTCCCCCCGCGACCGCAATAAGAATGATGGATGGAATCACTGAGGGCAGTTTTAGGCAGCGTCCTCATTGTGTGTGTGTGTGTGTGTGTGTGTGTGTGTTCTTACTTATTGTGGCTGTGGTAGTGTTTGATGAGGTTTTGCAGAAGGTCAACTCCTCTCTTGGTCTTTATCTCGTTGACCTTAATCAGATACTGAGACAAAGAGAGAGAGGAGTGTATTTATTGGACAGAGAGAGGGCTGCATATTTTGTAAGTGATGGATTTGATAGTAGTTAAGGAGCAGCAGGGTGAGGAAGAGGTTAAGAAGTGCGAGGAGGATCAGCAGGAGCAGAAGGAAGAGAAAGAAGAAAAATATGGAGAAAGAAGCAGATGGTGAGGAGGTGAAGGTGAATGAGCAGAAGGAAGCAGGGTAAAAGAAATAGAGGTAGTGTCACTGACCTCACACATGCTCAGTTGGAAGGAGCGTCTCTCTTTCTCCAACTCCTCTGCAATTTCTCCTCCGCTGACCTCGGTCCTCACCATCCCATACTGACGAGCTAACTCCCTCTTCTCCTTCTCCACCTGTTTACTGCACGTGTGTGAGAGAAAAAGATTAGAAATAGTAACCTCAGACCTTTAACATTAAAACTATGAACCTCTTACCAACCTGCTCACCTGTCAGGTTAAACTCAGTGTAGAGGACAAGAATTGCTTCAACCTTCAACACACAGACTTGAATTTTCTGTATGTGTGTGTGTGTGCATTTAGAGACCCTAATTTACCTGCTGACTCAACACACACACACACACACACACACACGCGCACACCCACAGCTTTATTTGAATTCACTAAGTACATGTTTCTTTTGAAAGTTTTATACATTTCTTTCACCATGGTCGTCTTTACATCTTCTACCATCACATTTTCTTGTTTTAACTTATGCATTTTTCTCCAGCAGACATATTCAGGTTTGTCGAAATCTAGACAAGAATGTTTCCAGGTGCCTGAAACCATAATGATGATATTTACATACTCAAAAACCTGAACAGATAACAACAAAAGAATTAATAAAAACGATTCTGGTGTGCATGTAAACCCACTCAGTGTGTGTGAGATAATGCTGTTTGATTAACTCACAATCGGCTCTCATAGTCCCTCCATGCTCTGTCAAAAGGCTTCTTCAGATCCTGCAAAGACAGACAGAGGAGGAAACAGTAGTTTAGATTCTCTGTAATGATGAGGCTGTAAACACAAGTGACAGACATCCTGAAGCTATGGAGATCAAATATGATGGCAATAATAACTCTTGTAAATGACTGAAATGTGGTGAAAAATGTGGTCTGTCAGAGTTTATATGTATCATCCATTGGATATGAAAGTAAGTAAAGATAAAGTCCTCACCCCCTTCACCTCCCTCAGGTCTCCTTTAACCAGGGAGTCCAGGAAAAAGTTGATGTTGTGGAGCATGCTCTTTAGCTGCACACAAATATACAAAAATACAAATAAAGTAACTTCCAATGTCAACTAAAATAAAAAATAAAAGGTATAACAAGGGATAACAACCAACATATTATTCATTTAACATTGGCAATGGGGGGAGTGTTGAATTGACCAAATAAAACTAGCCCTAGGTTTCTGTTTCCCAATAGAGGGTGGAGTGGACTGGTTAAGGCTCAATTGGCTTTTAAAAAGCTACTTTTAAGTGTATTTTTGTACAATGGAGTTTGGAATGGACCAGTTAAATGATATTGTGTTTTGAATTAACAGACGTTGGTTAAGATATAGATGTTGTGTATTGAATCAGAGGTTTTTCCAAAAGAGTTGGAATGTAGCAATTAAGGGAATATTGTTTTTAAAGATCCCATGGCATGGACATTTCACTTTATGAGGTATTTTAACATTAATATGCGTTCTGGCTCTAGTGGCTGTAATTCTGCACCAAGACTGAATTTTGGGAAAGAGACTTCAGATACAGTATTAGGGGACCACAAAGGTCTGTATGAAAGAGGCTTACGATAGAGTATTAGGGGACCACTAAGGCCTATATAAAGAGACTTCAGATCCAGTATTAGGGGACCACTAAGGCCTATTTAAAAGAGGCTTCAGATCCAGTACTAGGGGACCACTAAGGTCTATATAAAAAGACTTCGGATACAGTATTTTGGGACCATTGAGGTCTATATAAAAGAGACTTCAGATACAGTATTAGGGGACCACTAAGGCCTATATAAAAGAGACTTCAGATACAGTATTAGGGGACCACTAAGGCCTATATAAAGAGACTTCAGATACAGTATTAGGGACCACTAAGGTCTATATAAAAGATACTTCAGATACAGCATTAGGGGACCACTAAGATCTATATAAAAGAGACTCCAGATACAGTATTAGGGGACCACTATGGTCTATATAAAAGCATCCAATGAGCACCATGTCATGGGACCGTTAACTAGTTTTCCAGTGGAGTTTGGAATGGATCACTCAAGAATGAATACCAGGTATTCAATTAGAGGGTGTCTCATTAGAGTTTGCAATAAACTAGTTAAAACTAATTGATTTTGAATCAAATACTTCTATGTAAGATTTGACTGCAAACACATTTAGTCCATTTTTTATGGTGGTAAATCGTCTAATTGAAGAACACAGGAAACCAGTCTGTACTGAGGACCATAACGATTGAGCAGCACATTAAGCCAAGGTTAGAATTTTCCCAATACATCTGGGGAGTTGGATGCCTTTTAGAGTTTTGTGTTTTATAATCCTTTCCTTTTTACTAATTTTATGCATGGATTTTGGAGACAGGACATTGTGTATTTGTTTGACGGATCACGACATGTCTTTGTACCACAGTAGCTCTCGAATTATACTTGGAACCAGGCTTAAAACTGCAGCTAATTGTTATACTGTGATGTCACACTGCTGTCACTGATGACTTACCAGGTTCTTCATGGGGGAGAGGAGCTCTTTAGAAAAGTCGGCCAGTCGACAGAAGGCAGAGCCGACCTCTGTCTCTCCGTTTGAGTGACAGTTGACCGACAGCTTCTCCATCGAATTAATGTACTGCTCCAGGTGGGACACGTGGTCTGACAGAGAGAAGTGTTAGTACAGGAATTCACATTTGTGTGTGTGTGTGTGTGTGTGTGTGTGTGTGTGTGTGTACCTTGTCCTGATGTGTATTTGGCTTTAGCAGCTTTCTTCATCTTCTGCAACACCAACCGGTCACTGTCCAAAACCTGAACACACACAAACACATATTTGACAGTTCATACATTTAAACCTCAGGGATGTTTTTACCATGAATGTGTGTGTCTGTCCTGCTGAATGAACACACACACACACATACACGGGGAGAGAGACAGAGGACGAGCTTTGTTCTTTGACAACAGACAGCTACATTGCTGTGTGTGTCACTTTACACCGAGATCTCTGTCTTCATTATTTCTGACAACCACACAGGCCTTTTTCACAGCAGACAATTTGACTTGCCATAATAGAAAAATCTAATGTGGGGTAATTATAACTATTTCTAATAAAGTGGCAATGTAAGTGTTCCCAGTGAGTCCGCATGCACAATACCAGGAGCCTAAAACCAATTATTAATTTTATTATTTACACATGTGCTTTTCCTACTGGGATGTGTCAATATTTCAGTGAAAATACCCTGGCATTGTAAAAGATATATGATCAGGGCTGATTAATTGGGAAATATTTCATTTTCATGTGATTTTTTTCATCAATGTCATAATATTAGGTTATTTTTTAAACATTTAATTCACTCGATTAACCGAAAACAGACATTACTCTCTGGGTATTTTATCTCAATAAGTACATAAAAAATACTGTATCCTGACATTAAATGCATTAAATGGAGCCAGTTGAGTTGGTTTGGGCATCTGATCTTTGGGAGGTTTTTCCTGGGAAAGTCCAACTCACAGAACCCACTGGAGGGATTATATATCTCACCTCGTCTGGTAACGCTTGTAAAATCCTCATTAGGAAACTGGAACCACAGACCACACATTATGTATCCACTCAGTCTAGTTTATACTATCAACATGTAACACAAACGCAACGTTTTATGCATAAGATGTTTTCTGTCATTTCCAGTGTTCTAGCCTTCCATGAATGTAGTAGCATCAGTGCACAGGTTGCAGATTAAGTCATAGCCTCATCAATGCTCACTGGTTCCTCCTCATAACCATTAATTAACCATACAATGAATACTAATGAGGATTCATCTGTTGTCGTGGTAACATATGCTGACTCTGTAAGGGGGGGGGGGGGGGGGGGGGGGGGGGGGGGGGGGGGGGGGGCAGGCAGTTTGAGTCTCTGTTTTTCAGGTGAGTTGATGATTTGAAGTCCTCAGGTCAACGACTCCACTGACCAACAGAGTGAGTGTGTGTGTCTGTGTGTCTGTTGGGGGTGGGGGGTTGCTGCCCTTTGGTCTTAAGCCCCCCCCCTCAAACACACAGAAGCAGACATCACACCACAGAAGATTGATCAAAACATGCATGGAAATGTAGATATCCAACTATTTTGATATTCAATTATTTGTTTGACTGTTGGTCGGACAAAACGAGACATCTGAAGACATCACCATGATTATAAAGATTTAATAAGAATATGTTTATGGCATTTAATTATCTAACTGGGATTGGTATTATTTGCTCTGGACGAAGTTCAAACGGCGATACACTGCTGAGAGCTGATGATGTTTAACCATGTATGCAGCTTATTTAAATAGTTTATGCTACTGAGTGAAGAATTAAGTTAATTGAATATTTTATTATGCAATTATTAGTGCAATTATTATTGCATTTTCTTTTGCAAAGTGCAAGTGATCCATCAAATCGATGCTATTTTGGAGAGGCACCGTCTCTGCATCCAGAAGTTAGCAAACTAAGATTGTGATTGGTTTAAAGAAATGCAAACATTTTATCCTATTGTGGAATGTGTGGTGTAGCCAGACCTTTGTCCACAGCACTGTGGACTAAGGTCTGGCTACACCACACATGGCAGTGAGAGACTAATATAATAAAACTGAACTTATTGTGTACGTTTTAAAAGTTAAGCTCTCCTTCTTGGCTCCGGGGCCAGGCGCCCGAGGAGTCAGGCCCTGATTGTAGAGGAGAAACAAACACAACTGGTCTACTAGGCCAATGGTTCTTAAATCTTTTACACATAGTCTTTCACGTGAAAAGGTTTGGGAGCCCTTAACTAACAAATTGACCAGACCCCTGATTTGATAAGATGTCACCACAGGGTCACCAACCCCAAAAAAATGATTTTTAGATGTTTTATTACATTATATTAAATTAGGTGTATGAAAACCATAACCAAATATTGTCATTGTCTTATGATGGATGGGATTTAAGGGAAAATTTATAGTGGATAAAAGTATTGCCCTTTTTACCCCTTGGAAAACCCTCAAGGAACCCTGGGGGTCCGCGCTTTACTAGGCTACTACCACTCCCTGTGTCAGTACTGACCTCCTCCAGCAGGTAGATGGTGTTTCTGCAGCTGATCATCTTGGAGGTGAAGGAGGAGGTGGTGGGGGAGCTCCAGTCCTCCTGAACCTCTTGCAAGAACTCGGGAACCGACACGCACTCCGGCATGGTCCTGCTTAACCCGGGACCAGAACAGTCTAACAGAGGTCCGGGACTGACAGATGAATTCCACACAAAGAAGGAGGGAAAAAGGCGAATCTCCTTTTAAGGCTATATGATCAGTAATGGAAATATTAATTTAAAACTCCACTGTGCAAAAGACAAACAATCCCATTAGTAGCCTACTGGTTCCACTTCACACTCCCACAGTCCCATGAAGATAAATCCGCATTAACAAGCTGATAAAAAGCGTAGCCTAATTAAAGACCTGCTTCTTCCGTCAGTGTGACTTCATCGCACACCGCAGCATCAGCCGCTTCTGCTTCAGACAAAAGGTGATCCGATCCAGCAGGAAATAAATCCGAACGGCGCAAATTCCCCCCAAAAAACGACAATTATAACAGTCCCGGGTCATTAGCGTGTTAAAACCGCCTCTATTCGCTAGAGCCGCTTCATTCAGAGAAAACCCCACAAAACCGGCCGGGTCTCTCCGTGTGTGAACCTGACAAAGAGCGGAGGAGCTGAGCGCAGAACCGGACCCCCCGGACACTGGGACCGGGCTCAGATAAGGCAATCAAATCGGTCTCTGTTGTCCGCTCAAGGAACATGTCTTTTTTTTCATCATCAGCTGATTTCCCCCTGCTGAATTCCTTCTTTATTCAAACCGCATGGAGAGGCGCGTGCACGGTCCGGGGCGGCGGGTCTCGGTGGCTCTGCCTCGGGAGCGCGCACCGCTAACAGAGCAAAGAAGTAGACCTAAACCACATTACATCAGTCTGTTTCATTCATCTCAAACCTGCTTAAAGTGTGAAAAAAAAGGTTTTGAAAAATAAATGATTTAAACCACCTTCAAAAATGAGATTACTAATTATGGGTTGTTTTTTTTTGAAAGAAAAGCATAGGAGTTTACATGCTAGCAGCTCTAAGGCTGTCCTTAGGCACAGAGGTGCTAGGCTAAAGTCAGCATGCTTACAATGACAATGCTAACATGCTTATGATGGTAAGCAGGTATAATATCTTACCTTAGCCTGCTGACATTTGCTAATAACGTATAAACTTAAAATAGAGGTTGCTGAGAATGTTATTAGGTTTTCTGGTTTTTGGACAGAAGTCAAAAGTACTGGAGGGATCTAAAGTTTTAACCTGTTGAAAGATAGACTAAACATTAAGGGTTAATTTATCACAATTCATCCTGGGTAAGACAAAGATGTCTCAAACCCATTCATCCAACAGTGGTTGAGACATTTCACACAAAACCACAAATGGGAACTTCATGGTGGTAGTAGCGCAAAGTTCAGAGGATCACCAAAGTCAGTATGGTTCATCTTCTGGTGGCCACGGATGTCTGGACAAAGTTTCTTGGATATCAATTCAATAGTGGGGTGCCGGTCCTGGTCACAGCGGCCCAGGGTCCAGTTCCGGTCTCTTTGCTGCATGTCGTTCCCCCTCTCTCTCTACCACTTCTCATTCTGTCCAATAAATGAAGGCAAGCAAAGAAATTAATAATAATCACCAGCGACAGCAGCTGAAACATTTGTGACACAAAGTGAACCTCATACTGATCTTCTGACATCACTTCCCTTCTAGTCTCAGAGGCAAAAAATCAGAGCAAGCATCTGTAAACAAACCATTTCTAACTTCCTGTTGATCTGCCTGAAGACGAGGACAAAGTTTGACGTCCTGACTTTAATTTCACTGCCCACCACCTTCGAAATTCGAACTGTGTTTTCTCATATTCGTGTTTGATAATCTCAACCGAACATAATTAGTAAACTTAAGTAGTATTGATAGATATTTCATTATCTACACAACAGCTTTCCATATTAGTTGCTGATCACATTCCTGGTCTTAAGAGGATGATCCCTCGACACTTTAATGACTCCATGACTTTTCCTCTAGCGCCACCCACTGAGGATAAACTTTACATTTTTAGAACGGCTAAATCATCAAGATGTTGTTTGTCTCTGTAGTGAACCACGGAATGCTAGCACGCAATTAGCTTAAGTTCAAATGATATGCATCTCAGGAGGAGCATCTGGGAAAACATACTATTAAATCTTGAAAACTCTGAAATGAAAAAAAAAGCACCTTTTTACTGTCTGTTACTGACTGATTTTAGTATTTATTCATTTATTTACTTTGAAATAACGGCTAACATTTATACTGAACAAACTAGTACAAATGAAAATATGAACTTCAGAGTCAGTGCAAAATTAAACACAAATATGAAACATTTAAACATAATTTGTAGTTATTTATTTAATCTACCTTTAAAATAGAAAATGTGCATCCACAGCTATATTTAAATCAACAAAATTAGACTTTTATACAACAGAGTTGGTGGTGTTGTCAGATCTGTGCTCGTCTACACATGTGTCCAGTGCTGCAGGACAGTTTCAGAGCCAAACAATCTATAATTTACACAATAATATAAATGTGGGACTTAAATATGCAGTAATAGGTGTCCAGTAATTTCCTCTGGTGACCGTTAAATCTGACAGTAAAACAAAATTTCAGATTATTGCTCCCATGACCCAGGATGTGTTAATACATAAATGAGGATTCTGGCTAAAGTAGAGAAATGTGTGTAAACTTATTAAATCACGAGTTTTATTGATCTCTCTAAGTAGTAAATATGACTTCAGTCAGTCTTTAAGTGGATCAGTTCCGGATCAGAAACCTGAGACAGTCTGGGACTTCTAGGAGGAAAGAATGAGGACTCCCAGCAGGATTCTTTATCCTTTGATGATGAGGGAGGAGATTTGCCCCGGCAGCGTGTAGACGATGAGGCCGAGGAAGAGCGTGAGGATGGCGAAGATGACCAGAGCGATGATGTACTTCTTGAACTTCTTCCAGATGATGAAGATGAAGGACTTTAACGGGTTGATAAACCAGGTGAAGCTGGTGGTGGGACGACTACAGGGAAGACAGGAAACAGTAAACAGCTGTTTACATCTGGACTGAGTCTAAATGGGCTAAAGGTCGGATCACACCAGCATTTAAAAAGGGGACATTGACAAAATCATGACATGTGATGTCATGATTGTAAATATTTGCAAATCTTTCACAGACAGTAGATGTTAACTTTGGTGAAGTTTGACAAAAGAGTGTGCCTGTTGACCAATAGCAATCGTTCTTGACAGCGCTGACCTTAGAGGGAAAAAGATAGTCGGGGAGTCCAAAATAGAGATAGCTACGATAACTTTGAATTTAATTTTGAATTGAAACTGCTCCACAACAGAGACATGATTAAAAGACAGTTATGATAAAGTAGTCAATGGTACAATATTCAACAATAGAGTGCATGTGGCGGCGCTTTCACTAGCTGCGGCTCGGAGGCT
Source organism: Etheostoma cragini (assembly GCF_013103735.1). Taxonomy (NCBI): domain Eukaryota; kingdom Metazoa; phylum Chordata; class Actinopteri; order Perciformes; family Percidae; genus Etheostoma; species Etheostoma cragini. The sequence goes on along the minus strand of NC_048410.1, from coordinate 27,284,438 downwards.
CTCTAAACTCTCTAAACTGTATTTCGTTGCATTGTACATGTGTGATGACAATAAAGTTGAATCTAATCAAATATGCAGGGGTGATAAGTAAGTACATTTATTCAAGAACAGTACTTGAGTACAGTTTTGAGTATTTCCACTTTCTGCCACTTTATACATCTACTGAACCAAAATTAGTACTTTTGCTTTTGGAACTTTATGTATATTTTGATGCTAATGCTTTTGTACTGTTACTTTAGTGAGAAAGTTATGTGTATAGATATGTAATGTATAGAGTGTCTGCACTGTGGTATTACTAAAAAATCGGAGTACTTCTTCCGTGTGTGTGTCTGTGTGTATGTGTGTGTGTGTGTGTGTTTGTGTGTGTGTGTATGCGTACTTTGGTTTGTCCAAAGGCTCCGGCTCCTTGCGGGCGCGCCCCACAGGGTTGGCCTCCGCCTGCTCTAACGCCACCAGCTGCAGCTCCGCCTCCACCTTCCCCTTCACACACACACACATATAACACACACACAAAATTATTTGAACCTAAAAAAAAAACACCAACATGAATAAATAAAACAACCCTTACCTGAACTACAGGTTCAGTCTAATGTTAATTTCAACAGTATTAATTCCCTCTAAAGCACTTTGCTGCTCTGAGTTTGTCTGTTTAACATAAATATTGTTCACATATTATTTCGGTAAAAATGAATAATAACCATCACTTATAAATGATTATAAATTGAACCATTTAACAATATTTGGATGGCTATTATAAAGTTGCAACTAATTATTTTACCTTTTTATTGGTTAATAAATGCTTCATATGTACATATACATTGATTCTTTATTAACAGTAATACAACTATTTACTAAAGTTTAAATAAATTTATCATTAATGATGTTTATAATAAAGTGTTACCAATCTACTTTGCTTTTTTCTGTGACTGCTGATAAGCTTGAGTCAGTGACTTCTGCCACTTCCTGTGCAAATCTTTCATATTAAAAGCTTGTCACACGACTCAACTTGTACAGAGTATGACTTCACAATCAGCTTTTCAACTTTATTTTTACCCATTGATTGATTAAGTGTATTTGCTTTGGAATAATGTGAAAGGTTATTTGTAAAAACTAAGGCCAATGAGAAAAGATGAATGCATTGTTTTGTATAGTGAAGTTCTGTTTATAGGAAAACAGGAAACAGCCTCAGGCACCACCCTGATAGAGGCAAGATTGCCGAAAACGTTTCGTTTCGTAAAGAATTGTGTCCTGGAGAAGAGGTGTATATGTTTTATATTGATGGCCTTGCATTGAAGCTAAGAAACTGTCATATTAAAAGCTGACCAGGAAAAGGTGGGGTTATAATGTTTCAGCTGCTGGTTGGCTTCTTTTAACTTGCAGTTTTTGGAAAGTAGTTTGTGCAGTCTGAGCATATTACGTGTCTCTGGAGTAATACTTTAATATGATAAACTAGATGTCAAAAAAGTCAGATTCAGATCCTATATGCAAATTTCTAGCTACTGTGTCTTGCCTTTCTCAATCAGCATTGGTATTTCTCTAAAAGTTTTTTTTTACCATTAGCAGGAAAGTGTTGCCCATGCTGTCGGTGTATTGGATTTCCTCCTGTTTCATATTGCTCCTCTTGTCCTTCTTCTTCTTCTTCTTCTTCTTTCCTTTTTTCTTGGCCTCCTCCCTCTCCTTCTCCTCCCTCTCGAAATCCTTGGCTGTTTTTGGGCGGGTCAGCGGCCACCAGCCCTTCATCTTCTTGGCGCGAAAAAGGGAAAATCGAGGGCTGGCCCGATCCTTCGCCATATCAATCGTACACTTACTGGATGACTTTGCCGCTCGCACCATGTCGTTGAGCCGTAACTCAATGGAGCCTGAAGGAGGACGAGCAAAAGAAAGATAATGAAGAAGAGTTATAATCAAACGCAGTTGTTCTCACATGTACTGGGGATCCATGGGTAAAGATGTTGTATCCCTAAATTTTACAGTAACAGTGTTTCAGATTTTTGTTATATTAAAATTGTTCATGGTTTGGTACTTTTAAGTAAATTCTCAAATGAAAAAAAAATGGCTGAGTTTCAGACGCTAGCTCAAATAACTCTAATAATAATTCCAGTCGCTTGTCCTTGATACTCATGTGATATGCAACAATGCAGATGTTGCAGATTAAGAGCCTATCAGGAACAGGAATGATTACACTCTTTGAGCTGCTATTTACAGTGGCCCCGCAAATCCTCAGCAATTTGACAACAGATGTACAGAATTTAGAAAACAGCTGTGCATGTGTTGTCAAATTGGTGAAGAAGATCTTCATTTACTCGTGTTATTTTGCATGTTTTCTTAATTTGTGTGAGCTCTCAGGACCACCATTGTTTTTACTTTGAAAGCAGGTAGTTTGATTGGCTGCAGCTTCACAGCTATAAAAAAAACACCAGCAAAGTAGAAATTACTGGAAACAATTAATGAAATAAATACTTCCATTTGAGTGAACTTCAGCAATATTAGTGCAGTAAAAATTGACAATATACTGAATTTGAATACATGAACCTGGACATACACATCACCAGCAAATTAAAACAAGAGCAGATGTAGGGAGGCTTCTTAGTAAATATGTATTAACACTTGAATAAACAGGGAATATTAGAAATAAATATCTGCCTCCCATAAGCCTGTTTCTAGAGACCATCTTACAATTGGATAACACTGGCCAAGATACCAAATTGGGCCAGGGACGTAAAATGGGGGGACCAATGGCCCCTTTCCTATTTCTTATCCCCATACTTCTGCCATCCTTTCTCAGACCACACGTATCTCCATACTGGGCCATCATTTTGATCACAGTTACACAACTTTAAAGTTTCATGGCTGCATCTTGCACCACTGTGACGCTGTCCCGTGGACAAAATGTGTCCACTGACATGTAAAAATTAGGCAAAGCACTCAAACTGCCTCTGCGGTAGTTCCCGCTAATAATAAAATAATTTTGCGTTCACAAAAATGGCTGAAAACTTTGCTTTTTACAAAACTCTATTAATGAGTTTGTGCTGTGTATGTGTGTGTGTGTGTGTGTGTGTGTGTATGCATGGGCCTGCGTTCCATATATGTTTTGTATATATTTTACTCTGTATACCTAAGTACCTAAGTATTATTTTATGTCGTTTTTGTCTGAAGCACATTGTGTTACATTAACTTGTACGAACTCTGCTATACAAATAAAATGTGATTGATTGATTCCAGAGATGGGAAGATATTTTTTACTTTACTTTTACTATTTATTTTTGTGGGGACTTTTCTTATTTTTTCCTTACATTTTAACACGAATATTGGTACTTTGTACTCCTGACATTTTTAAAAATTGGCTTGTAACTTTAGTTTTGTACAAGAGGTCGTCTCTCAGATGTGATTGTGAGTGCATGTCAGAGACTAGCACAGACACCCGCCTCATACCGTTAGCCACACAGAGAAAAAAGTGAAAAAAAAGAAAAGGAGACTCTGCCCGGAGGATAATCAGTTGAGATTGTGTGTGTGAGACCTTGAGAACTGTAAGTCGTATAATTCATATTGTCAGTTCATTTAAGCCGGTTGTTGTATTGGTGATTTTTGTTGTTTTGTTGCCTGGTTGCACCGTGCTTTTGATTCATAATGGAGATTGTTGACCGGCCTTGCTCACGTTTGTATTTTAAGTGCATTATTTACATTCTACAGTTACACTGCATTAGGATAATGTAATTAATAGTGGGTTTGCTATTATATGCTAGCACATATAATTCCTATTACAATGTTATTTATTTCTTTGCAGAACCACACACACACACACACACACACACACACACACACACACACACACACACACACACACACAGAGCCAGCAGATTTACCCACGGCCATCTTTGTACTTGACTGTAATGAAGCATCAACAGTTCAGCTTTAAATACAGTCCTAATCTAGTCCTCACTAACAAGTTTACAATCAATTTACTGGAGTTATCGTTATTGTTTGCAAATTCAATCTAATTGGCTGGGACTATACAGAACTGTACTTGACACACCACTACAAGACAACTCAACGGTTTCGGCAGCATTCATTTGCATTTGTAAATCATTGCGGCTTGATAGCTCTAACGTTAGCACATAGTATGGATGGCAACATGATTGAAAATAAAGAAAACGGACATCACAGAGATTCGGCAGACAAGCAGCAAGACATTCCTGATCATCCTTGTCCTTATCTGAGAGAGATGTTTGAGACAGAAGGCATCAAGAACAACTCCTGGCCAATGTGCCGGGGAAATTCTCAATTAACGTCTGTTTAGTGATTCATATTTTCTTCTTTATTTTCTTTCCAGAAGCCATATTTCAACACACTTACATGTAGATTCCTTTAAATGTTAAGGGGAAGATTAAGAAAGAAAAACGAAAAAAGGATTTGTGAATTCTCACAGAATCACAATTGAATTTATATCTGGAACCTGGAGTCCCAGTCTCTGTCACAATAATCATATACGTGATGTTTTAGGCCTGTTGGCAGACATCCATTTAAATTATAGCCAATGGCATAAAGAGCCTTTTTCCATGCCCACTAAAGTTTCTCAGCTTGCACTCTAAAAAATGGTTGTCATTTGCAAGGTTCCTTTTACTTGTGTACTTTAAGTAAATTTCCAAGCCTTACTTGAGTAAAGAAGTTTACTCAGTACAAGTATCTGTACTTTTACTTGAGTATGGGAAGTGAGTACTTTTGCCATCACTAATTGATTCCCAAACATCTCCTCTCAAAAAAACCTCACAAGGTGAAAACTATCCAGAATTGCTGTTGCGGCTGAGAAAATATTTGAAAATGTATTGTCCTGTCTGTTGGTGTGTCTCACCCAGGAAGTCATTGGCAGCGATGCGGTCATAGTCCCAG
>NC_048410.1:27238199-27279451 GCF_013103735.1 Etheostoma cragini | reverse complement strand
ATCCTCCTCTTCCTCCTCAATGTCAACTCTGCCTTTATACAGTGGGAAGATGTGCAGCCAGTCCTGAAACTGACTGAACTCTGACTCCAGATCCCCTTTATACAGCTGAACAGACATACAAACACAGAGACAACATTTTTAAAACGTACTGTTTCCAGACTTTACTGTCTGTCAACATTATGATAGAGACTGATCATCTGTCTTAAACAGGAAACTAAAGGTCTTAATGGATACACTCAGTTCACAGTGTCTGAAGCTGTTCTTTCATATGAACTTGAATTTTTCTCTTATGAGTTTCTCCTAATGTCAAAACCTAATTTTTAGATCCTAGGTTTAGGCGGTGGGGGGAGCCTAGGTAGTGCATATAGGATGCAGGACGTGTTGTGGATTACTTGCAGTAACTAGGTCCCAAACCGAGTCTCTTGACATTCCTGTCTCATGATTCCGCTGTTTAATAAAAAATAATAATAAAATGCATGTAATGTGTAATCACCAACATTTTGATTAGTAACTGTAATTCAAGTACATATTTTTTTCTCAGTCAGTAACTATAACAGATTACAATTTGATTACATAACGCCCCAACATGGTAACTAACGGGTCACTCAGAGAGCCGAACGCCCTATGTTAACGCATGTGAAAAATAACTGGATCAGCCACATGATTAGGATCTGCTTCAAAATGTAACGGCTTTTTCCAATGGTACACCCTTCTAGCCTGACAAGCCAGATCCACATCATTTGCTTCCACCTAGTTGGAAAATATGGGCCAGTAGTTTTTCCATGAAAATCTGCTGACAAACTGACATTAAATGTGCTGTATTTATATAGTGCTTTTCCAGTCTTAACGACTGCTCAAAGTGCTTTTACATCTACAGGAAACATTCACACACATTCATACACTCTGACAATGACTGCAGGTGCGGGGATCGAATCGTCAACCTTCCGATTGGCCGCCCCATTACCCCACATTACCACCTTGGCAGACGTAAATATGCTGTATAACCAAACTCAAGAGTTAAAAGAGGCGCAAATAGCTCTGTAGAGCTAAAGAGTTACCAGAGACATATTCAATTCACATGACAAATACATTTCATCAGCATTCAACATCAGCCCTGGACTGGCAGACTGGATTGTAAACTGTGGATCACAGGGACTTCACACCTTTAGTGTGGCAATGTTCTTGCGTCTCGGAGGCTTAATGTCAACCACCACGATTTCCTCCTCGTCCTCCTCCTCTTCGATGTTCGCCATGCTCAGATTCCCTCCATCTGAACAAAAAAAAGAAAACACACCACTGCTAACAAACACAGCTCCAGTTATTTTTCATTTTTTAGTATGTTTATCCCATTCTTCAATTTCTGTTGTTGTTTCTTTCATTGTGTTTTACTACTAATATCTGTTGGAAAGCTTTTCTAGAAGAGTTGAGGCTGATATCAACAGATTGATGCCTTTGGTTATGGGACTTCAATTATTATAGCCTGGGAACCAGACCAATCTGGGACTGCATGTTTTATTTGCTCTGACAGATACGTCTGGTTCCCCTCCTGAGACTCAGACATATTGATTCTAAACCATCACACCTCATGTCTGCACGCTGTACTTTGTTTACATTTGTAAGTAACTCTACGTTACGTCCCGTTTTTATTTTTTTATTGCATCCAGAGGTAATTTGGTCTAGGCCCATTGATAGCACCCCTTGGAAATCGAGAAATGACCTGAAAGGTTCCAGACTAACTCACATTTGCGTTTTGGCCTGAAGATGTCGGGCTGCAATGATCTCATGTCCACATACTTGTACACACTACATGGCGTTATAGTGTACATCTTGAGTGATTATAAAAAATCTGCCCTCAGACTGACATGAGAAACGTGTAAATGATCTCCTGAAAGCTGAACTCCTATATAAACTAACTACTGACTTCTCATTTGTGGAGATAATTTGGACGTTTTCCTATTCACCTCAATACAATCATAGTTCATCACAGCAGCATCTAGTAAACATTATACTGTATCCACTGTGTGTATTGTTTTTGCTCTAATAATAAAAAAAATTAAATAATGAATCATAATTTGACAAATATGACAAAGCACGAGTTAAAACTATACCCATCTCTGCTTGTTCCTCCTTCATTGCCTCCTCCTCCTCCTCAGCAGCCTGGAGACAGTCAACACATCAGATATTGTGAGTAAAAACAGATTATTTATTACAGTAACTTATTCTGTACACATTATCACCAAAAAGAAATTCAATTTTAACTTTATTTTCTAAATAAAAACCAGCCTGCAGTACACACAAAAAGAAGTGGATGACATTCAAACTGAGACAGCAAATCTGAAGGAACGCAGCAACTTGATGCAAACAGATATTTTTAAAGTTTGTGACAGCTTGCTGGCTGTCACAGACAAAATGGAGTATCTGGAAAGCCAATCCAGCGAAATAACCTGGTATTTGACGGGATACAGGAGTCACAGGGAGAAACCTGGTCAGAGACTGAGGAGAAGGTAAAACAAGTTGTGAAGGAAAAATTACAGCTGCAACGCGAGGTGGAGGTGGAGAGGGCCCACCGCACAGGAAAACCTGGAGGAGACCAACCGACGCCAATTGTGGTAAAATTCCTAAGGCACAAGGACAGATCGAAAATACTACAAAAAAACTGAAATCTGAAAGGTTCCAGAATATACATAAACGAAGACTTCACGGAGGCAATCAGAAGGAAAAGGAAAGAACTCATGCCGGATTTAAGAGCGGCGAGAGAAAGGGGGGACATTGCCTATTTACGGCAGGACAAACTGATCATTCATCCAAGGTCCAGCACACCAAAACAACCAAGGCTAGCTAACGGTAATACATAAACAGGTAGGCCTATGAAATTTTGAAACTTTTATCTCACTATGTCACTAAATAAAACTCATACACATACTGGAGATAGTCACTTACTACAAAGTCTGGTTGAATATGAGCACCTGGAAGTGAACACCTTCCAGTACACTGAACATCACTCACAGGATATGGAAAATGACATTGATCCTGAGAACAATTTCTTTGCTAACATAATCAATAACTGCAACTATTACACTGATGAACAATTTAATAGGTCAATCAAGACCGAACAGCAATTATCCATTATCCACTTTAACAGCAGAAGTCTGTAGGCCAACTTTCACAGTATCAAACACTATCTAAAGCAATTGAAACAGCACTTTAACATAATTGCAATAACAGAAACTTGGATAAACAGTGAAAAAGAATCAGATATTGGAATTGAAGGATATGAAATGTTTTCTATTAACAGAGTAAACAAGAGCGGGGGTGGTGTGATACTGTATGTGGATAGGGATTTAAATTACAAGGGGGTGGACAGAATGTCAATGGCGGTGAATAATTTATTGGAATGTGTCACAATAGAAATATGTATGGAAAAGAAGAAAAATATAATTGTAAGTTGCATATACAGGTCACCAGGTTCGAATATTGACACTTTTAAGGACTGGATGGAAGAGACATTTACAAAAACTAGCCGAAAAGTTATGTTCATCTGTGGGGACTTCAATATTGACTTGTTAAATCCAAATAACCATAAAATGACAGAGGAATTTATCAACACTGTGTTTAGTCTAGGCCTCTATCCCCAAATTACCACACCCAGCCGAAGTACTTCTCACTGTGCAACACTAATAGACAATGTATTTACAAATATCATACACAACAATACAGTGAGTGGATTACTAATAAACGATATCAGTGACCACCTACCAATTTTTACAGTTTATGACAGCAACTACACTCTGAACAGACATGTTAATAAACCAATTTCCAAAAGGGTTAGGACAGAAGAAACAATGGAGGCATTAAAAGTCGATCTGCTAGCACAAGACTGGGAGTTTATTGATAAGGAAAAAGATGTTGACAAAGTATATGAAGAATTCCTAAGAATATTTAAATTATTATATGATAAAAATTGTCCAATGAAAATATATAGCAGAAAACAAAAACTAAATGATAGACCGTGGATTTCCAAGGGATTACAAAACGCCTGTAAAAAGAAAAATACACTTTATAGAGAATTTATAAAACACAGAACTATAGAGACTGAAAATAAATATAAGAAATATAAGAATAAGTTAACTAATATTATGAGATCTTGTAAAAAAGAATACTATACAAAACTATTAGATATTAATAAAAACAATATTAAAGATATGTGGAACATTTTAAATAATATTATTAAAAATAATAAAAGACAGGCTACTTATACTTATCCCCATTACTTCATTGATAATGATAAAAATATTAATAACATGGAGGATGTGGTTAATAACTTTAATACATTTTTTGCAAACGTGGTACCAAACCCCGGTTCCACAATCATTAGAAAGTACATATAAAAAGTTAATAGAAAGAAATTCCAGTTCAATATTTCTGACAGCAGTAGATGAAAAAGAAATAATTGATATTGTTAAAGAATGCAAAAACAAACCATCCACGGATCACGATGGAATAGATATAAAAATTATACAAAATGTAATAGAGGGGATCGCCAAACCACTAACGAACATCTGCAACTTATCATTTTTAACCGGTAAATTTCCAACAAAAATGAAAATAGCAAAAGTCATTCCTCTATACAAAACTGGAAATAAACACCACTTCACAAACTACAGGCCTGTCTCTCTACTGTCACAATTTTCAAAAATTTTAGTAAAATTATTCAACAACAGATTAGAGAAATTTATTGATAAAAATAAACTACTCACTGACAGCCAATATGGATTTAGAAAGAATAGATCAACCTCACTAGCACTAACAGAACTCATTGAAGAAATCACAAACTCCACGGATAAAAAGAAATATGCAATTGGGGTTTTCATTGATCTAAAAAAAGCATTTGATACAATAAATCACAAAATAATAATCAGTAAACAGGAACGAATCGGGATCAGGGGGGTAGCTCTAAACTGGATAAGTAGTTATCTGAGAGACAGACAACAATTTGTGAAGATGGGAGATTAATTGTCTGAATATCTGGGCATTGCTTGTGGTGTCCCCCAGGGATCAGTGTTGGGACCAAAGTTATTTTTATTATATATCAATGATATTTGTAAAGTATCTCAAGTATTGAATTTTGTATTATTTGCAGATGATACAACCATATTTGGATCAGGGGACAGCTTACAGCAACTCTTGGAGTTAATCACTTTAGAATTCAAGAAAATAAAACAATGGTTTGACATAAACAGGTTATCAATAAATTTGAGTAAAACTAAATTCATGGTATTTGGAAACTTTAAGTCAAAGCATCAAGCACAGATACAGATAGAGGGGGTTAACATAGAAAGAGTACATGAAAATAAATTCCTTGGAGTGATCATAGATGACAAGATTTGCTGGAAGCCTCACATAAAACACATCAAAACCAAACTGTCCAGAAGAATTTCAGTCCTAGCAAGAGCTAAGCACATTCTGGATCCCAAATCACTTCACATCCTATACTGCTCACTACTGTTACCTTATTTGAATTACTGTGTAGAGGTTTGGGGAAACACTTATCAACACTCACTACAGCCACTATTCATTATGCAAAAAAAGAGCAATAAGAATCATTCACAACGCCGGATTTCGGGATTATACAAATTCATTAATTCTAATGTCTAAATTGCTAAAATACCATGATTTAATTAAATATCAAATTGCAGTATTCATGTTTAAAGCAAGAAATAGCCTATTGCCTGGGAATATACAAAAGATGTTCTCTGAAAGGGAGGGAGGGTATGATTTAAGGGGAAGAGGAAATTTTAAGACTAATAGATGTAGAACATCAAGGAAAAGATTATGTTTATCAATTTGCGGAGTTAAATTGTAGAACAAACTAAATGAGAACCTAAAGCAATGCCCAAACATATTCCTTTTCAAAAAAATGTACAAAGAAATTATTTTCAGAAAGTATAGAGAAGCACTGTAGAAAGTTTTGTTTGTGTTTTTTGTTTTGTTTATTTATATATATATATATGTATGAGGGTATATGTGTATACGTATATATGTGTGTAGGTATGTGTGTATATATATAGATATATATATATCTATATATATATTACAACAGAATTTTAAATATTGTAAATTAAAAGAATGCAAGAATTAAAGGGGTAGGAGTACATAAGTTTTACTTCTTCCTACTCCTTTTCGCACATGTGATAGAGGTATGTAAACACAGGAAAGAAGGGTACTTTGTTTGTTGTTTTTCTCTCCAATGTTTTTAAACATTGTTTTATTATTTCTTTTTATTATTTTTATTATTTTATTTGTATATACTTTCTCTTGCATGTTCAAAATAAAGATATCAATCAATCAATCAATAAATTTTAACATTTCTGTCTAAACTTTCTTGAGTGTACTTTTCTTAATGCTGCTGCAGTGGTCAGTCTTATTCAGTCTTGTGGAGTTATCTCATTATATTGTTCTGATTCTTTAATCTAATGTCAATAAAGTAAAGTTTTAATTTCTTTCAACTTGTCCCTTCTCTATTCACATTGGAAATAGGTAATTGTTTATTATACAAGTGTTGCTGAGGTTTTGTCCTCATTTTGTAATGGTGTGCTATCTTGGCCAGGTGTCCCTTTCAAAACAAAATATTTATCTCAGGGACTTCCTGGTTAAATAAATGTTAAATAGAAACTAAACATAAGAAAGGTTAACTCCTCAAATTATCCTAGATACTATGTATTCTTGCAATTATTCTGTCATGTCTGCTTCACCGTTATTGACATGTAAAAAAGGGTCTCACCTGTCTCTCCATCTCTTCCAGTGAAGCGTAGTATTTAGACCACCAGTCCAACTCCTCCAATTCTGGTGGCTCCTCTTCTAGCCCCTCACCCTTCTTTGTCAGTTTCTTCAGAGGATCCTGAACGGGTTTAAAAAACATCAACCACTTATTGAATTCTTTATTGTTTAATCTAGTTGAAATTTGTCTGAACATTAATGTTTTAAACACAGAGGGGGACATAAATATACATACATTAACCAGGTTCATGGGGTTGAAGGGAATCTTTGACTGTTTAATTGAAAGGCCGCTGAGTCCGATACGCTCCACTGACATCAGAGGGTTGATCTTCTTTGAATTCTGCCTCACTGGAGAGACACACAGAGAGATCATGTCCATAATTACCTTTAGGTGACAAGTTAACTATGAAAGCCACAGAGAATAGCTCACATGCAAGGTTTCTCAGTTGTTGTTGTTGGCTTTAGCTTAAGTCATTTTGCATTATTATGGGATGTGTTGGCAAGATATTATGTGTATATGACACTTTTGCAAGTTTAAAATAAATCAGTAACATCACTACTAGTAGCTAGCTACCTACAGCTGATAAAATCTGTCAGTGACAGCTGTCATTTCAGCAAACAACATCAATAGTCACCAGCTGGAAATGCGCTGCTTCAAAATTTAATGAGCATTTTTATGGTAAATCTGCCACTGTTATTATGAACTGCATAAGGTGCAACAATGGAAAGCTCAATAGCCACCTGGAAACAATAATATACTGTACCTATTACAGAGTCTGGATGTTACAAAAATGTCTCCAAATCATTCAAAACTCACACTATCTCGTAGACACTGCTACTGTGAATACTACCCATACCTGGGAGTGCACTTAGACAATAAACTGGACTGGGCCACGAACACTCAAGCCCTCTACAGGAAGGGCCAAAGCCGTCTCTATTTTCTGAGGAGGCTGAGGTCCTTCAACATCTGCAGGACAATGCTGAAGATGTTTTATGAGTCTGTGGTGGCCAGTGCGATCCTCTTTGCTGTTGCATGTTGGGGCAGCAGGCTGAGGATAGCGGATGCCAACAGACTCAACAAACTGATTCGGAAGGCCAGTGACGTTGTGGGGGTGGATCTGGACTCTCTGTTGGTGGTGTCATAGAGGAGGACGCTGTCCAAACTACATGCCATCTTGGACAATGTCTCGCACCCACTCCATGGCTTGTTGTTCAATCACAGGAGCACTTTCAGTGACGGACTCATTCTCCCAAAATGCACCACAGAGCGCCATAGGAAGTCATTCCTGCCTGTGGCCATCAAACTTTTTAACTCGTCCCTAAGTGTCTGACACACAGACACTTAGATAGGTTGAAACTGGACAATATTATCTGTATTATCTGTTTTTTGCAATAACATTGGCCTGACATGTGTGCAATTTCAACTACTACAATTATTATTATTATTATTATTATTATTTTACTTTTCACCATTCCAAATCCTTAATTATGTTAATTATGTAAATAATGTATAATAACATTCCTTTATGTAAATACCGTACATATCCAATTCCTTATATTTCTTTATTTCTTTGTATTTTTCCTCTATTTATAATATTTGTGCAACTGCAACACAGAGTTTCCCTTTGGGGATCAATAAAGTATTTCTGATTCTGATACCCCCGTCACTTCTTCCATAGTTCTTACATTTTGGTTTTGGCTCATCCTCTTCCTCCTCTTCCTCCCCCCCTAACTTGCGTGGGGTGTAGTTCATGAGGCTCTGGACCACGTGGGTCCCGACTAGAGCGAGCCGACCAAATGCCCGATGCTCCACTACAAACAACGTCAGAGGAGGGTGGAGGTAGGCCTCTTCTGGCAACTCCTATTGGACCACACACAGGAACAGGAAACAAGAAAACAGGAAAGAGAAGATTAGCCTTGTTTCTATACTATATGCAGGTGTGTTTCTTTAAGCCAGATGTGGAAAGGTAACTAAAGTCAGTAACCATCAGTACTTTGACTGACCACGTCTATATAGCGGACCAGCTCTTTGAAGTTGGAGTGACTGCTGTAGCTCTCAATCTCTTCAGACTCCAGCTGTCGTCCTGCACACTCCACCCTCACCATGGGGCGCTCCACCTCAAATAGTTGCACCCGCTTCAGCTCCCGCAGACCCCAAAACAGCACCTGAACACACACACAAACGCACCGGTATGACTAAGGAGGCTGCTATACTTCACAGATCCAACAGCCTGATGTACAAAAAGGACTTGAACACAGAGCATGTCTGTGTGTGTGTGCATGCGTGATTGCGCGCTTATGTGTGTTACCTCGATCCTAAAAGTCTTCAGAACCGGTCGGACTCCCTCAGGGATGATGTAAAATCTCTGCTCCTCCAGGTAGGTCAGCTCCTGAGGCTCCACACTGCCTGGGAGACAGGGCTGTAGGGGGTGATATGATTTTCCTAGTCAAAACCTTTTGAGCGTTGCTGTGAGAAACGTCCAATCACAGAGCTTCTTAGCTGTTGTGTGGGATGAAGTGAGAGATTGATCTTTGTAGAACTTGCTGAACTAAATTCAAAACTTTGAATCAGTTGACATTAACTTGCCTGTAACTTGGTACCTTGCAGAACCTCGGTCAACTTGCCCCTCTCCTGAAGGCCATTTTTTTTCTATAATGGGGAATTCATGACCTGCCCTAGACTCTGATTGAATAGTTTTCCTTTCCTTCCATGGTTGGGTTGGTTAGGTTAAGACTATAGTCTGGATCAACAGAAGTATGTTTCCAGCAGATCCGCTGGTTACATTTTGTGGAACCAGCTTCAGACTGTTGTAAAATGTGTGCACATCAAACATGTCTTTTGATTAATCATACTACACAATTTGAAAACATTTTACACAGCTTCATGAAAAATCACTTCTCAAATCAAAAGTCCCATTGTACCTCTTATTTCAGCACCAGTGCTCTGTTACCAGATCTCAGCTACAAAAAAAATTATTTTAACTATTAAGTATAAAGAGGTACAAACAGGGAGACATTGATTGATTGACATGTGTCACCTCTCCAAACCCAGAGTAGTCCAGCTCGATGAGCTCGAAGGCAGCCAGAAGCTCGCCGGCAGGGGCCCTGCCCATGCTGATGTCATAGAAACGGAGGCGGGGCTTCTGGTAGTACTGTTCCACAGATTTAAACTCTGGCTCTGCAAACGCCCGACCCAGTGGCTTCACACTGCCCTGCACGCACGCACACACACACACACACACACACACACACACACACACACACACACACACACACACACACACACACACACACACACACACACACACCATCACTACCACAAACAGCAGCAGTTAGTGTGAGGATAAGAAGTAGAAGAACATCAGCGTTACCATGGCGTTGTGGTCGTAGATGTTAATGGTGATGAGGGGTGGGTCTTGTTGGAGCTCCTCCCTTGTTCCCTCCAGCAGAACCCTGTCAAACAACAAACACTCACACCAGGCTGGAGAGAGTGTCTCATGCAACACCTGAACACACACACACACACACACATACAGACACAGAATATGTATTAAAATGTGTACGTTAAATGGGCCCTCTGATAATTTTACACATGTAGTTGAGTTGACCGGGTAGTTCATGTGTGTGTATGTACATGTGAAAGCAATTGTGTAATATTTACTGTGAGCTTTGAAACTACAAAAAAATTATAGAAAGCATGTGTACAAACAAAATTCATAACGTTAATTATAATTGTTTATTAAATGAACAACTATAACCTTTTAAACAGTGGGACAGTTGTACCTACCCTGGTGACTTGGCACTGTGTAGAGAAGACAACCTTAGCAAAAGGATCTGATAGGCCGTTATCATCTGCAGCCATCAGGCCACGCCCCTGGTACAGGTGACATCGTAGCTGGAAGTACCTGCTGTCTGCAGAGCGATAGACAGAGAGAGAAAAAGAGAGTGAATATGACTGCTGATGAGTCCAGGTGAAGCTTCATGATTGTAGTATAAAACTAATAACTGCCAAGATTGCCTGAGCAGTTATCCTGTGCAGACGCCACGCCTCCTGCTTACTCACCCTGGCAGGACAGACTGACAGGAAGTTTTCTCTGCCCGACAGGGACCAGCCTCCTCTGCTCCTCCTCTTCCTCGTAGACTGGCAGAAACTCCTCTGGCAAGCAGGTGATGACTTCTTTACTGTACTTGGCCAGACCGAGCCACAGGTAGACCTCCAGCTTTGCAAAGATCTCACTTGCTGAACCTCCGGGAGACTGGACAGACAGACAAAAAGACATTTTTCAGAGATTAAATAGAGAGTGAAATCAATAGTGTTAGAGAGATGGACATCAGTGTTAGATTGGTTACCTTCATGTAAAGGGTGGTGACTCTGCCACAGTCCCGCCCCCTCTGTTCCTCCACCAATGAGAAGAGGATGGAATAGGAAGGGATCCTGACGTAAGCCAATCGCTTGCTTCCACTTAATAACCACAAAAATGCGTCTGGGATGGTAGTCTGAGGCTGGAGAGAGGGTGGTGTGGGAAAGGGGGTGTCAGACCTCAAAATATTGAACATACTGCAATCTTGGATGTCTATGTTGTCACCTATAGTGATCTATGGTGTTGGGAAGGTACCTTGGGAATTATAATAGCTTACCGTTAACAAGTTACCCTATTTAAAACGTAATAGTCAAACTATTTTAAATACTTTGTCAAAGTTATGCAACTTATAACCTTTAATTACTTTTTGATTACTTTTCTAAAATTTCAACAAAAGCTTTCAACGGATAACCATTTTTAAATGTTTAAACCTGGCAGTGTTAACCTAACAGACGGGTGGCACTGCAAATTCAAGTAGAAGAACCAATCAAAAGCATCAGAATAGCATCAAACTCTCCTAAACAGCTATGGCTAGAAATGGCAAAAGAGAAGGCATTGTGCACATCAAAAACATGCAAAGCAACAAAATTAATATTATTCATTATATTATTATACATTTTTACAATGTAATAATTTGCTGAGAATTTAGTGCGACAGTGGCGAGAAAATAATCCCTTTTAGCAGGGCACCACAGGGCACTGCAGAGCAATGCAGGGTGTGGCAGGGCATAGTAGGGCGTAGAGCAGGACCACGGCGACAGCAATAACTATGAGTTAGGTGCCACCCTAATTCAGGGAAAAATGCTGGTTAAAAAAACATAAGTAACAGGCATTTCTGCGAAAGAGAGACAAGAGAGGAGCTCGGTGTGTCAAAGGAAGTCCCCCGGTAGTTTTAAACTAAATCAGCATAATTAAGAGCTGGTGCAAGGCAAACCTAAGCCAGTTCTGTGAGGAATGGAAGATGAATCTGACGATTATGAAGCGAAGCAGAGAAGAGAAGGGGTGCGATGTCTGGAGCTATACAGCCTCCCCTGCCGGTCTAGCAGAACGTTACAAGTTTTAACTCCCTAACTGTAAGCTTTATCAAAGAGGAGAGTTTTAAGTTTACTCTTAAATGTGGTGACGGTTTCTGCCTACCGAACACAGACTGGGACCTGGTTGCACAGGAGAGAAGCCTAATAGCTGAAGGCTCTGGCTCCCATTCTACATTTAGAGACTCTATGAACCACAAGTAACTCTGCATTCTGGAAGCACGGAGCTCTAGTGGAACAGTAAGGTACTATGAGCTCTATCTTCAAGATATGATGGTGCTTGAGCTTTGTACGTCAGGAGAATGATTTTAAATTAATTCCTGAATATTATAGGAAGTCAGTGCAGAGAACCTAATACAGGAGATATATGATATTTTGTTTTAGTTCTTCACATGCGTGGCACCATTCTAGATTGGCTGGAGAGTCTTAAGGGACTTATTTCAGCAACCTGATAGTAAGGAATTACAATAGTCCAGCCTGGAAGTACCAAATGCATGGACTAGTTTTTCAGTATTGTTTTGAGAAAGGATGGGCCTAATTTTGGCAATGTTACAAGCTGAAAAAGGAAAAAAAAAAAAGCTGTTACGAGCTGTTAAAGGATATATCTTGATCAAAAATAACATTTAGATTTTTGACAGTAGTGCCAGACGCCAGGGTAATACCATCCAGAGTAGGTATATCTTTAGATGAGGTTTGGAGGTGTTTACGGCCCAGCACAATAACTTCAGTTTTGTCTGAGTTTAACGTCAGAAAATTGTAGGTAGGTAATCAATGATTTTATAACTTTAATGCATGCTTAAAGTTCACCTATATGAATGGTTTCATCTGGCTTGATTGATAGGTATAATTGGGTGTCAGCCACATAAAAGGGAAGGTTAATTGAGTGTTTCCTAATAATGTTGCCTGGAAGAAGCATATATAAGGTGAATAGAAATGGTCCAAGCACTGAGTCTTGTGGAACACCATGTCTAACGTTTCATGCCTGGAGGATTAATCGTTAACATCAACAAATTGAGATTGATCAATTTGTTGATGTGAGGACTTAAACCAGCTTAGTGCAATCCCTTTAATGCTTTTATTTCTATGATATATTGCAATTTGTACCCTTTTTTCCAACTTCTAATTTTTCCCAATTTCAAATTATGTCCCCGAAAGGAAACTTTGTCCACATCTGTTTTATCTAAAAAGATACATTTCTTTTTGTTCATATCACTTCAATTTTATTGCTGCAAAATGGGATTGTCACATGTATAATAAAAGATCCATACTTGGCGCCTGTGTATCCATACAGTATTGAGACTGAAAATATCGCGATACTAAGCTGTATCAATTCTTTTTCCCACCCCTAATCTAATAATGGGTAACGCTTCTTTGAGTAGCTTCGTTGGGATTGGGTCTAAGAGACAGGTAGACATTGCCATTACATGTAACTGGCTACTCCCCAACACTGCTTATGGTGACCGCTGACCTCCTTAGCCAGCAGCCGGAGTTTCCGGAGGAGTTTCCTGGAATCCATTAACTTCTGTTTGACCGTACGCCTGGTGATCCTCCGCCTGGCCCTCACTGCCTGTCTGGCCAGTAAGACCTGGAGACAGGCAGACATTAAGACGGGACAGTAGACCATCAGACAGAGAGACAGGTAATGAACAGGCAGGTAGAAAGAGAGACAAGTGAGGACAAACTCACCAAATTCTTCTTGATAAACTCCTTCCTGCATCTGTCAAGGTTGTTGGGGCGAAACTGAGACCTCCTGTCTGCAAAACCACTAAACTGTCTGAAGAGAGACAAAAAAAAAGATAGAGGAGACCAGAGAAAGAAAAAGACAAGTGGACAGAAAGAGAAAAATTTGATCAAACCAAATCCAACTAACTATATTCAAATCAACTTTTCAGAAGAAGCAGACTGACTTGCAGAAGGCCACAAATTCTAGCAGCACCTCCTCCAAACGCTCTTTTGCATTACTCCTTGGCCTTCTCAAGAGATGTTCTACCTCATCAAGACCAATCTCCTAAAAGAGGAGAGGGGAGAAGAGAGGACAACATGTGATTACAGTTATTAAGCATTGAGTGATACACTCCATGTGTCAATAAAAAATTAAAGTTAATTTGTCTCTCACCAGCCTATCGGCCGTTTTGCTGAGCCAGTTTGCCTGATAGAGACGAAAGTTTTGATCTTCAAACTGACTCCAGACAAATAGACACGGCTTCTGTTTTTCGGAGGGAGGCTGAAGAGGAAGACACTGGAAAGACCTGAGAGACAGACAGGTAGAGAGAACCAGACAGTCAAGCAGACATTAAATGGCTAGTGTATGTGGAGTAGTTACTATGGACTTTACTCTTTCAAGAATTGCCACCTTGTCATGACAAATGAGATATGGACCAAAGTGTGGTCAAAGATACTTCAGCAAAGGATTGAACCACCAAAACTGTGATCAATGAACAAACGCTCTACCTACTAAGCAACAGCAAAGAAAGGAGTATGTGTGTCCCTGTGACCGTGGGAGCTGTGTCCATGGGATTAATACCTCCAGTCTTTAAAGAAATTGGTGCCAAGCGAGTGGCTGGACTAAGAGCCATTGAAGAACTTCTACACATATGGATCTCCAGTTTAAAGTGACTGGATTCGGGATTCTGGAGCTACCTACTGGATCCTGTTCTAGGAGCTCCCCTGCCCTCTTCTGGAAGGTGAAATAGGATCCAGTCAGACATTGGAGGCATGAAACAGGGTCGGTCATGTTCAAGGCTTCCATTTTGGAGACATTAACTTAACAGTGAAGAAAGCTGCCAAGATGAAGAAGGACAGACTGGTGTCAGGAGGCCAGAAGGGCTGCAGCTTTGGTAGACGCAGACAAGCTACAACTCAATTCAGAAAGAGGAAGAGTATTTTGTGGAGGGGAAAAGTCCTAATAGGGATATTGTTAGGCAGGGGAAGGAGCAGTTTGAAGAGCTCCTAAACCTACCGTAATTCCTCAAATAAAGACCGGTAGACAATTAAAAGCCGGGCCTCCGATAGTGGACGGGGACGTGGGCAACACAGACAAAAAAAAAATAGTTACATGTGTGGGGGGAGAGGTTACTTACCTGTTGTACTCGGTGGGCTGGGGTCTCATGGCAGCAGACACAGATCTGATCTCAGGTTCAGGACTCAGCACCTCCTCTCGGTCCAGCTCCTCCTCTGACTCCAGCAGACCCTGCACCTCTTCATTTAGATCCTCCCTGCTGCTCCTCAGCTCCTCTCTGCTCTGGCTCTTCTTGGATCTCCTAACCCCCACTGCCTTCCCATAATTTCCTGACAGAAAAAGAACAGCTTGTGAAGTTCAGGGATTTGCATACATGTATATAAACCCCAGGTTGCCAAAGGGTTCTGGCTCAGCAGTGGCCTAAATCTGCCATCAGTTGCCAACTCTGGGCCAAGGCAGACCCCAATACACTGACTAGAACTACATTTTTAATCAAAATAAGCCTTAGTCCAGACAACATCCTAAATTGTGCTCTGCATGATTAAAATCATGATAAATTGCTTCTATAGTATTCAAAGAAAATTGGTCAAACTATTTAATTAATATTTAAATATATAACTTTTTGCAATACATGTTATGGATCAATGTTTTCTGACCTGATTAATTCAAAAATTGAAAAAAATAATCAGCTGAATAACAGACAGTAAAAAATTGTTGCGGCCCTACACCGTTTACCTATGGAGAGTTCGAAAGTCACCGGTCTGGTTCCAACAGATGGGTCCATCATAGTGACCTCAAACAGAGATGCAAACAACAGAAAGTCTTCCCGTTGTCCCTGGAAGCCCTAAGAAACAAAAACAAGAGTAAAAACCTGAAAGTTACTGGACATCACTCTCACCGTTTTTATGCTATATGCAGACTATACACAAGTATACAACACAGTGGGTTTAAAATGGCTTGTTAATGATTATTGTGTTGGTGGTGGCAGCACTGACCTCAGGGAGTGGGTGGATCTCCTCAATCTCTACGGTAACGGCCTCTGGTACCTCAACTCCCGCCTCCCCTGACTCCTCGAGCAATCCACTGGTAGCCACAGAAACTATGACAACAAGTTAACAAATCAATTACTAAGCTACAAATAAAGGAGGTCCAGAGCCTACTTTTATTATTTCAACATCTTACTTGTGAAACAAATTAAAATTATCATTATTTTTTATTATTTTTAACAGTTTAAACAGTCTCTTTAAAGTACACTTTGAATAAATCAATTCAGTTCAAATCAAATATTGTGAATCCCCTGTTTTGCTGTCTTACCATGAGTCAATAAAAGAGCTACCAGATTCCCCGTGCATCCAGTATGTGTGCTAAGCTAGGCTAAACATGTTCTTGACACTTAGAAAGATGAAACTTTCCATCCATGTCCTTGAACTAAAACATATAAACTTTTTTCTATTTTGTGTTACCAACATTCTTTAACTATGACAGGACACTACACCCTCCCCTTTAAAGTTTATTTCTAATTTCTTCTGCTTCTCCTCGGTAGAGAGACGGACCTTCCTTCTTCTTGTCTTTTTTGCTGCTCCTCTTCTTCTTTAGTCCCAGCTTCCCCAGTGCTCCTTTCACCTTTAAGGACACACAAGAAGGAGTTAAGAGTCAGAAGTTGTGTTTCTATTCAATTGTCAAGAAAATTTCAACCAAACTTTTGAAATGTTGCAAAAAAGAAACGCAAAATCAACACATATTTATCAACTGGTTTGGGGCGAATGAACTAAGCTACTAAAGCGTAGTTTTGCCCCAAGTTGGCGGTGTATGCTGCGCTATACATAGGGCTGTAACAGGCCAGTAAAAACAATAGAAGAAGTAGAGGATGCAAATCATAACACATCAAAAATCAAAAAAGGAGGCAGGTTGTCGGAAAATGGCTAGTTAGGTGATGTAAGAGAGTTGCTGAGATCAGTTGAGTATCATTTCAATAGATTTGCTTAGATATTATTAGTATATTAGTATAGTAGAGTATATATTATTATTA
Source organism: Etheostoma cragini (assembly GCF_013103735.1). Lineage (NCBI taxonomy): Eukaryota > Metazoa > Chordata > Actinopteri > Perciformes > Percidae > Etheostoma > Etheostoma cragini. The sequence goes on along the minus strand of NC_048410.1, from coordinate 27,262,295 downwards.
GTAACAACGTCCTGACTCAAATGAAACATCCAAGAGAAATTGGCTTGGCTTGTATTTCTCTTTGAAGGTCTGTAGTAAAATACACTCATGTAACTTTTATGTGTTAAACGGTAAGTAGGAGGTACCTTTCCCAGGGGGGAGGGGCCTGTATCCGGGACGACGGCAGCAGGCGAGGAGTATACTTCCACACAGAGAGCAAGGAGGATTCGACCACGATAGAAGATTCCTTCACCCAGACCCTGGTTCAAAGCCTGTAGGAGAGAGAGGGTGAGTCCAGTTCAGTCTGGATCAGTTTTGTTTAGTTTTGATCTACTACGCTTGCCATATAGCAAGCTAGCTAGCACACCTATCGCACTGTTGCTTGCTCTGGAGGAGACTACTAGAACTGTTGGGTCCTTGTAAATTCTGGAGTGTGGTCTATCTGTATAGTGTCTTGAGATAACTCTTGTTATGAATTGATACTATAAATAAAATTGAATTGAAATTGAACCTATCTGGATGGCTATGGGGCTATGGTGCGGGAAACACCACATAAAAAACGGCTATGGAGACTTTCAGTCAGCCCAACTTGGACCAATGTCCTGGTGTGCCACCAACTTTGCCCTGCAGACGGTGAGTTTGAGGGCAGGGTTACAACCAGTGGCATGGGTGTAGCCTGCCAAAGTACAAACTTTAGATTTGACCTATAGCTCAGACAATATCTGACTCCTTAAGAGGTCTGGACAGTACAGGAGAAACGTTCAACGTTTTCCTACCCTAGCCTTATATTTACCGTACAGACATAAGAATGGTATCAATCGTCTCATTTCATTCTAAAAACTAAAATAGGAAGGGTATTTCCAAAAAATACAATTCATTACTTTAAATGTTAGATTTGTTTTAATAGAGTCTGGTTTACCTGGTGGATGTCTCCAAGGGTGGAGTTCTGTGGAGAACCATACAGGTTCACCCAACATGGACCAAAGGTGGGGTTAAACCCTGCAGACAGACAGATATTTCCTTGTTACCATAAATTCTCTATTAAAGGCGTATAATGTAAATTGAACTCTCAATTCTTACCGTAGTCAAAGTACACACCATTTCAACCGCGCTGATTCCAATTGTACAACAACTTAATGCTATATTACACCATTCACAAAAAACACTTTGTATTTTGACACTAACACTGTTCCAACTCATTTGATTCCAGTAGCTTTTGCTTACTTTTGATCACTGTTAAGCTGCTGTCAATCAAACTCAACACTTCCTTTGTATGTTTCCCATTAAAGGCCTACCAGGAAAGGGAGTAATAATTGTATGCCTTTTAAAACAATGAAAGACTTTTTATGTGAAATATCTGAGCAGGAGGTGTTCACTTAAATTATGGTAGACCGACAGCAATCTAAAAAGATGTACTAAAACTTGATGAAATACACTTAAAATTAAAATTAAAACTAAAAAAATAAAGGGTTTTCACTGATATAAGACAGATAAAGACCTGGTTCTCTCAGCAGCTGATGTCTAATGTTTAGAAGAGTACCATTAAAGTAAAATCAAAAACATTCTGCAGATTTTACCGTTCCTGGTGGGGTCTGAAATCTGCTGCAGGTCCAGGAAGTGTGTTGCCAGGGCGATATCTCCCATCTTGGCATCATCAAGGACCTGGACTCTGATTCGCTGAGCCAGAGGAGGAAACTGCTCAATGAAAGAAATCTCCTCATTCCAAACTGGATAGCTGGTGGCACTGGCGACCGACGTCTCCCCCTGCAGTGCAGACACACAAACACACAGTATGATTAGAACATTTCCGATTAGCCGACTTCTTGGTTGTACTATTAACAGACAATTAGCATTTTTATATATATATATATATATATATATATATATATATATACACACTGCATATACAGTATATATATATTTATAGTTTAATATATATAGATATGTTACCATATACTTATACATATACATTCGGTATATACTTTTTGATAATTGGAAATATATTACAGGAACTACTAATAAATGTAGTTTACAAGTTCCTCAAAAAGTTCTTGATGTGGGCAATATAACACGTGTGTATTAATACATCTCAGTACCTGTTGTCCAGCGAAGGTCACCTGTACGTAGGGATCAATAAAGACCGTCCGGTCAGTGGCCTTTGACATCTTGGCCATCAACCCTGCATCCATGGTGGGCAGACCTTCGGCCCTGTAGATCCGGACACGGAACCGAGCCCACGGACGTTCAGCAGCCATACCACGAGGAAGCAGCAGGTTCCTGCAAGAAAAACACAGTCAGAACGCAGATCCTTATTGCATCAGCTGTTCAAACTTAGCTTCAATATAATGCACAATTTAACTGCTCAAGGCTTGGCGGGCATGGAATTCAGATCTTTTTTACTGAAGTAAAAGTACTGCATTCAAAATCTTATTTAAGTAAAAGTACAAAAGAATTAGCCTTAACATATATTTTAAGTAGCAAAAGTGAAAGAAATCATTATGCAGAACGGCCAATTTCAGAATTAAGTGCAATATATGATTATTACAGTAGTTTGTCCACAATATATGAAATTCTTTACTGAAATTCTTTTATATTTCTTCTTTTATATATTTCTTGAGGGGACCTCAAGAAAAACCTACATCAAAAACATACACATATACTGACAGACAAAAGACAAAAGCTCTCCATCACACCAAAACCACCCATATCCTCCCCATTCCCACCATTAAATATTAGACAATAAATAGTTAGGGTCATTAATATAGACAGTTGAGAAAAGAATTAAGAAAATAAGAATAAAGAATAAAAAGTTAAATACAAAATGTATTTAAAAAATAAGAAATGCAAAAAAAAATCAAGCATGAGGAAAAAAGTTGCAGCTTGTATGCAAATAATTAAAAAGAGAAATCTTAAACTGGTGAAAAGAGGAGTTTGCTCTGAAAGACCTGGGTAAACCACTCCAATCTGAAGGGGCTAAAATGTAAAGGCTCTCCTCACAATTTCTTTAGATGTATGTGGTACAGCAATGAATGATGTTGTAGATGGTATATGGTATAATGGTATAAAACCAATATTTTACAGAACTCCATTATAAAAACTAATGAAATGTGCTTAAGTGAACCATGAATTCCTAAACCATTCTATTAAACAAAATGTATTCTGTGGCTGTTGAGATTTGTAAGCGGCTACAAACGGGAATAATAACTCTTTTAACCAAATGAAAGAAAATGACCCACAGAAATGTACAACTGTGCACTGCAAAAAGACAGGGCCATAGGCCGATGTAAAACTGAGCCTTTATTACCGTAGCTACATTACATCACCGTCGCCTGCATCCACAATGACAATAATAGACGTGCACTCCTTGCGTTTTTTATTTCCTGTTTCCCATCATAGCAAAATAGTCTTGATCAGATTTCCCGGGAATAAACTTAATGTCCAGACCATCAGGACCAGCACCATTAGAAGCTTTTATTTCTGAGACTGCCTGTTGCATTACAGGGATTATTTGTTGAAAATGAGAATGAGCTGTTGTTCACAGTGTTGTTAAGCTAGAATAGGAGAACTCAGATGATTGAGAACAACAGATAGAGGAAAAATGTTGATTGAGGGCATTGGCCATTAAGATAGGGTCAGTGATAATGTTGTTTATTCTAAGTTGGGTAGGAAGACTTTTATTGGTTTTGTTAATTAAAGAGTTAAGTTTCTTCCAGAATTGCTTAGGGTTTTTGTTGTCATCTGATAAAGAATGCTTATAGTAATTAGATTTTGAATTCCTTGTTTTGGTTGTACACGCAATTCTTAATTTCTTATACTCGGACCAATCAGCATCATCCTTTGAAGTGTGATAACATTTCAGCTTTCAGTTGTTGTATAGTGTCCACTATAAACCTTTTGGTAACTGATTGCTTTATAATGGACATCAAGCGCTGTAAATCAGAGGCTTTAAGGACTTTATTTATATGAAGCGTCGGTTCACGAGGATTAATTGCATTTGTAGCGAGACAATGAAAATTTACGAGTTATTCAAAGGCAAATCAAATGCAAAAACGCTCACACTGCTTCCAGGTTTCAATATGTTGCAGCTGGTAAAGGTGAAGCTCATTAGTTTATATACTGCTGGGTATCTTAACAATAATAATACAACATAATTCAATTATTGACAAAGTAAAAGCACCATTAAACTTTACAGTGCTGAAGTAGGAGGGGGGGCATAACATAAAATGGCCCACAGCTCATTTTATGTATGTTAATCTGGCCATGCAGATTCATGACTTTGGTTATTACCTCTGTTTTTGTCCCTTAAATACGTGCCGTGTAGTTATACAGTATATACATATTGCAATGTGTTGGTACTTACTTTTCTATGTCTTCACTAGCTCCGGATGAGGAGGGTGGGGGCAGACTGGCCATGCTCAGGGCGTCCCCCTTCATCAGAAGACTGAGGCTGGCCTTGACGTAACCTTTGACCCCTGACCTGGTGTCTGCCGGGTCGGTGAGAGGAGCCCACTTCTGGTAGAAGCGGTGGTCTGGAGACGCAGAGAGGTCAGAGGTCAGTGAATCCTATTATTCTGTATTTGGATCAGAGTACTGCAGTTTGAGAAGTACTAGTACCTGGCTGGTTGTACACGGTGGAGATATCAATCTTAAAGGTTCCAATGTGGGTCATCAGGAAGGCCAGAGTCCGCCTGTGGAACACCTGAGAGGAAGGGACATTTACAGGAGTTTACTAAAGCCACACCAGCAGTCGAAAAAGAAGTGGAAAACAGTAGAACTGACCTTTATCTCTATGACTTTATCAAAGAGAATTTGTGGAGTCTCTTGAAACTCAAACTGGAAGTTCTGAAAGAGAAGGGGAGGTAAACAGCTGTATAGTATTCTACTAAACTATATTCCACTGTACTGTCCTATAATGATTGTATCTCACTGTGCTCTACTTTATTTAACTGTACTGTATTCCCCTACTATGTCCTCTCTGTAGTACCTCATTGTAGAAGGGGCAGTTGGTGGATTTCTGCGTCGCAGTGTGTTTTTTCTGATCTCCCACTCTGACGAAAACTGCAGGGCTGATGTTTACTCCAACCAGCTTCTGAGCCTCCAGGATGTTCACATTCACCTTCACACACACACACACACACACACACACACACACAAACACACACACCTTTGTGATGTAAAAAAGCTTTATGTTTTCTTCTAAATTGGCTGGAAGGTCTATCTTTGAACTGTATCTCCCGTTAAGCAGCATAAAAAAAGTAAGTTAGAACTAAAGGAACCCTTGCCCCCCGGCCTATATCAGTGGGACAGAAGAGGTCAGTTCACGCTGTGCTCCAATTATCGGAACCATGTTGCTGAAAAAGAGACTCTGGCTGTTGAACCTTTTATTCGTGGAAAAGGAATTCAGATTCCGTCCCAGTTGGGAAACAATAGTCAAGGATGCTGGAGGGGCCTGCGCCACAGAACTGGGGGAACCACTACAACGGATCTTCAACCTTAGCCTGCAGCTAGGGAGAGCGCCCACTCTCTGGAAGACATCCTGCATTGTTCCGATTTCCATGAAGAACAGGCCTAGCAAGCTGAACAACTTTGACCGGTGGCACTCACTTCACACGTGATGAAGACGTTGGAACGGCTCTTCCTCAGCCTCCTCAAACCCCAGGTAAAATCAGCCCAGGACCGCCTGTACCAGGCAGATGTTGGTGTGGAGGATGCCATCCTCTACATGCTACACCAAGTCTACTCCCATCTGGATAAGGTAAACACAGTGGGGATCCTCTTCTTGGACTTCTCCAGTGCCTTTAGTACCATCAGGCCCCCTATACTTCAGGACAAACTGAACAGGATGGGAGTGGACCCCTATCTGGCAGACTGGATCAAAGATTACCTCACTGACAGGCCACAGTACGTCAGGCTGAAGGACATCATGTCTTACACTGTGGTCAGTAGCACTGGAGCCCCCCAGGGCACAGAGGTAGCCACTCTTTCACTGTGCAATTAATTAATTAATAATCTACTTACATACAGTACATACCTGGACACTCTAACTGATCTTAACTGATAATTTATGCTAAAGGACTTTTCTTACAGCCACATGTTTTATTTTAATTCTCTGGTTATTATTATAATTATTGTTATTATTGATATTTTTATACTGTTTTTCTCTCTGCACTGTATTTTTATACGTTTTTTGTAAGCTGCTGAAAACTGCTGCTGGAAATTTCCATTTCCTTGCGGGAGTCATCCGAAAAGGATAAATAAAGAGAAGTCTAAGTAAATGTAATTAAAGGGTTTCAGGGCAAACCAGGGTGTGCTGGAGGGACTCCACCTCAGGATCCTCCAGGAGTGGCTCAAAGATATGGCTGGAGAAAAGGATGACTGGGCTACCTTAATTAGCCTGTTGAATGAACTGGTTCAATGGATGGATGGATTAATAAACTCACCTGAAAGCTCTGGACTCTGGGCATTGCTGTACAAACATTTCTTGACATCGGCCTGCAACGACTACACAAACACAAGTGTAGAGTTGACAGCAGATCACAGAGTTTACAGCAGATCAGTTTACAGACAGACAGATAGACAGACAGTAAAGTAACCAGACCTCAGAAGACGAGTGGAGATAATGTTGGAAGCCTCCAAGTCCATCAGGTCATCATCAAAATCATCATCATCATCATCATCATCTTCATCCCCAGTCCGGACCAAGCTCCGCCCCAGACGCCGAGCCTCTCTCTCCAACTGACCTGGACGAGCAATAGTCTGCTGACTGACAGGGGAGAGAGAGATAGAAAGTAGTTCTCACAATTACTCAAAGTACATGTACAGTACAATATGTGTACACATTGGTATCAATATCCAGTATTGCTCAGAGACTGAATGTGCAAGTCGTGTAACTTCTCACCTTTCAGGGTCAGTAAATCCATCATTCCTGATGACCAGAGCTGATCTGAGGATAAAGAAAGGAAGAGAAAAAAAATGACACAAGAGAAAACCTAATTTGTTCAGACTGGTCAGAGCTCTCCCTGCTGATCTGGAGGTCTGCACTAGTTTTATAGAACACACTAAACACTGAAACCCTCTCACTGCTTGGTTTCCCCTGCTTCCAATGTTTGTGATGTGAATGTCTATGAATATCACAAAAATGTAAATGACTTGGTAAATTAAGAATTTTTTTAACCAAAAAACATGGCGACTAAGCAAAAATAAGAATTTAACAGTTACAGTTGCATTTTCCCTGGAAAAAGTGCGCTATTGTAAGTGTAACACACAAAAATATTTCAGTAGTATAAAATGTTAAGGCAGAACTGCACCAGAGCTGAGAAGCTGTGGCTTCCTATGCTGAATTCACACCAAATCAGCCCTCCCATTCATTTGATTTAGTAACATTTAGGTTGTGGTGCTGGGGACTGCAGGGAATGCCGAATAACAAAAACACAGTAGTCCTGTGGCGAAATGTTGAAACAGAATCGCAACCCAACATCACGCTGTGGTGACCAATCACGTAACCAGCAATCAGACAAAACACAAGGAAGTGTAATGTTATGTTTCACGTGTAGTCACTAAATTTGGCATTGTGCACCAGTTTAAAACCCACCGTAATGATAGCCCTCTTATCCTAGTTAGTTATTGAAAGTAAATGCGTTTCTTTAATCTGTCGATGCGACAATGCAACTGACAATCTCTCATAGGACACGGCATACTAGCAGCATGGCAAAATGATTGCACCATGGAGAACACAATCAAGCTACAAATGCCCCATTTAAGTGACTACGCACAACGCCTGATTTGATGTGAATGCAGCCTTAATGTGGCAGGGTTCAGTATAACTTCTGCTAACTCCTTAGTTGTCAATGGAAACGACAGTCAATGTCCTCACTGTTGTGTATTTATATGGAGTTACTGTGGTCTCTAAGATGCCTTTTCTTTCTCATCACTCATTCTGCAGCATAAGATGAACCTCAAATTATGAGACGAGAGAGAGGCGTAACATATGCAAAAGATACGGCATAAGATCACTTAAGGTACTTTGAAAGTAAGTGCCTCTCTGTCTTTATTTTGTCAAAACCGTCTAACGTCCATTAGACTAAACTGAGAACAGACTTAGACTTGGCCTAACACTACCTAGTCTGAAACAATTCTGTGAAACCAGTGGCCTGAGATATCTTCTCATAAGACTGGAGATTCAACAGTTTAGTGTAAAAGATGTTTTCCAGTTCAGTGTGGACACTATGTAAATGTGCTGTATTTATAGCGCTTTTCCAATCTTAACGACTGCTCAAAGCGCTTTTACATCTACAGGAAACATTCACCATTCACACACATTCATACACTTTGGCCGGGGCTGCCGTACAAGGTGCCACCTGCTCATCAGATAAACATTCACACACATTCACACTCCGATGCGCAGCACCGGGGGCAACTCGGGGTTCAGTGTCTTGCCCAAGGACACTTCGACAATGACTGCAGGGGCGGGGAACGAACCACCAACCTTCCAATTGGCAGGCAACCGCTCTACCACTGAGCCACAGCCGCCACTATCTCTTACTCATCTGTGTCTTCGACTTTCAAGAAGTCGAGTCCTTCCCAGCTTCCTGCTGCTCCCTCAACTGGATGATACCGAACATCCAACTCGATATAGATCTACAGAGAGAAGAAGAACCCATAGTGATGTCAACAACATCAGTGATCTCTTATACAATGATGTGTGTGTGTGTGTGTGAGAGAGTGTGTGTGTGTGTGTCCTTACATCAGTCGGGCTGTAGTTGGCATCAGTGAGCGGTTCTCGCAGCAACAGCCTCCCCGTGGTAACAACATGTTGGAGACTGATGACCAGCTTACCAAGCAGTCTACACAAACACATTTTCTTAGGTACGATTGATTGGAAAACAATATATGTGTGTGTGTGTGTGTGTGTGCGTGTGTGTGTTACCTGTTAGAGAAGACCTTACTGCAGTTGTAAACACTGATCGATAAAACTTCATCTCTGATTACTTTACCATAGTGAGGCCAACGGAAATGCTGCACACACACAAATACACACACACACACACACACACACACACACACACACACACATACACACACACACACAAAGCCCCTTTAGAATGGGGGACTGAACAACCAACCCTGTGATTAATGGCCAACACATTGAGATACAGCTGCTATACAGCATATTAACATGAATATCAGACAAACTGCCGACTTCTGTTTACACATTAAAAAAAACTCAAACTAGAACAAGATGAAAAACACTCGACACTGTATATTTTTTAACCATTAATCACCATGTGCTAGGTATGGAACCACACACACGCACACACACTTGAGTTTCAAACTGGTCACACCTGAAGAACAAACAGCCTGACTCAGAAGCTGCACAGAGAAACATAACTCTGCTGTGTTGACGTCATATGGAGCTGACTGTAATTAAATTATCTGGCCGTCCTCAGTGCTTATGTCAACAAACAGGTGGTGATGTAGTGAAGTGGGTGGAGGCTTTGGTTCAACAAATATGCTCTCCCTTTGTCAAATCACATATTACATATTTTTTTTAGAATAACCTCAAACTCAGAACCACAGACTCCAGTAGACCTTTGTTCAGATCATGGGATAGAACTGTTTCTTTTTGGCCGGCACTACAGTACCCATGAACCTCAGCACCGATTGTTGTGTGGTTTAATCCGTGTGTCTGAACAGTGATTCACTGAAGAGCTCTATCAATGGCAGTTTGTCCAGACTAAAATATCACCACAACTATTGCCATAAACTTTGGTTCAGACTTTCCTGTCCCTTTCAGGGTGAATTGTAATGACTTTCTTCTACTTTTCATCTACTGTAGTATCTTTATTTGTTTAACAAGACGAGGGCTGGTTCCGGATGCTAACATGTTTACAATGCCAATGCTAACATGTTGACAGTTTAGCCTGCTAGTATGCTAACTAAACGTAAAGTAAAGCTAAGATAGTTGCATGTATTTAGTCATCAACCAAAGTAATGGACAACTTAGAATTGAGACCTAACGATGGAGCTAGATGAAAAGTCAGTGAATCATCAAAGTAATTAAGACTAATTCTTTGGGGATCAGGAATCTCTGTTCAAAAGGTCATAAAAAATCTATGAAAGCGTTGTTGAGATATTTCAGTGTGGATTAAGATGGTGGACTGACATTCCTGGATAAAAACAATATTTAAAAGCATCATTTTTAGCATAGTGCAGTAGAGTTTGGTCAAAAAGTATGATAAAAAAGCATCACGTATAGAGGTTTGTGTGTGTTGAAGGAGTGGCAGTGTCCGTGTGTGTGTGTGTGTGTGTGTGTGTGTGTGTGTGTGTGTGTACACTGTAGGAGTGGTACAGTTTCTTATCGGCTCTATTAAAATAGTTTCAAACAATAAATAGTGAACATGGCCCCAAAATTTACAGGAAGCCACAGAGCACTTAGGCAGTATTTATGAGGAATGCATTATAAACAAAGCTGAGAAAATGAATCTTGACCCCTCCCATCCATTACACAGTGAATTTGAACTCCTTCCCTAAGGGAGGCGTTTCAGAGTATTAAAAGCAAATAGAAACATCTTTAAGAAATCCTTCATCCCCAATGCTGTGACGGTGCTAAATAACACTGATAACCGTAGTAAGAATAGAACAGGGGGCAATGCAGACTTTCGGGTCTCAGGTTTTATGCACAGCAGGCACTGTAAGCACTTAAAGTAGGCTATATTTATCTATTTACTTACTTATTTAATTTTGTAATGTAACCCTTGTAAAGTGACTTTTTAAGAAATGTATTGTCTGTTTTTTTTTCCATATGCCGTCTTGGCTATGTATTGGTTGTAATGTCCTGTCTTTTGTATATTCCTGAATTTTTGGTGAAACCGAAGAAAAATGTTCACATTTATGGACAATAAAGTTTTTTTTTATCGTGAATCTCATCTCCTCACAGCTGCTTCTACCTGAACGGACCCATCTGTAAACTTAACACTGACTTCCCACTCACTTCAATACAGTCTTATGACAGCAGCACCTAGTGCATATGAGAGGAACTGACTAATCATAATGATGACCCATAGGAATAAAATGGATAGAAAGGCCATTGAACCATTCGCTGTGTTCATTTGATTAGTAACAAAAAAATGGCAATAGTTGTTAGTTCTCATGGTGATAACCCATCAGGGGGGCTGTTACTGAAAAAAAAACCGCAAGTCAGTTTATACAGAAGTTCACAATGCCATGGCAATGGTTCACATAGAATGGCTGCCACTCTGATCATTCTGCTATTATGATTTCTATCCATTTTATTTCTATGTGATGACTTCATCGTTCTGTGTTCTGATTGGTGCTGTCCACCTGTCTCAGATCAGATCAGATCAGAGGCGTTGGTTTACTGACCTCATTGAAGATGGCCAAGTTCTCACACTGCAGGACTCTGGTTTTATGGGTGAAACCTGGAGGACAGACAGACAGACAGGTTACCATAGCAACACTGCTAATAAGTGTTTGAACTGGCTGGTGGAACTCAGATCTTTTACTTAAGTAACGGTAACAACACCTTGTGCCAAAAATAAAAGTACTATTATTTAAGAATAATACATATCAAATTATAAATGCTTTGACAGGAAGGAGCTTCCAGAGTGTAGTAGAAAATAGACTGGATACATTCTGGTCAACAAAGGATATTTTGTATAATTTTACAGCAGATTCTTGGATTATTTGTGAAATGTTTTGTAAAATGATTGTTATCTGGAACAGTTCAAATTCTTTATATATATTTGAAATTAATTTCTTAATCACTTTAAAATTGCAGCCGGTAAAGGTGGAGTTAACAACTTTATTGCTGAGTATCTTAACCTGTAACTATTTAGCATTTGGATGATTTTGGTTTTGCATTAATAATCTGCAAAGTTACCGGTAACTAATGAAGTAGAAGTATAAAGTAGCATATAATTGAAATACTCAGGTACAAGTTACCCCAAAATTGTGCTCAAGTACGGTACTTCAGTAAATACTCAAAGTGGTATTGTGAGGTATTTGAGAGACACAAAGTGTACTATAATTGGGAATCACTTGAGTCAAGAATCTAATCTTTTTAATCCAGATATATTACAGGATACAGTGAGTTATCTGCAGAGTATGGAGAAATCGAAATAAATATTAAACGTAATTTCCTTTTACCAATGATTTTGGGAGATTTGTTGCTTTGTTAAAACTATTATCAGACAGATTACTTTCAAAGTAATATGATATTTCTCTCTTAAGTACAATTCATAGACGTGCTTGTACAGTAAATAACTCAAGTAAATTGCTTTATATGTGAAGGTACGTTAATTTTTTACCCTCATCTGAATGTCATAATACTGTATGTTCCTTATTTTTGGTTATGTGAAAATACATTAATTGATATTAAGACAAGCTGAATGGAGATATGTACTTAACCCAGCCTGGGTCAGTGAGCGCTGATAAAACGCCACACGTTTGCAGTCTTTAGGGAAATGTTCACATTTTTTTAAGTCAGCCCTAAAACAATTAGTCAGGTGCCCTTTCTGCTTTTGTTATTATTCCTCCTGTTGAAGGCTTCTTCCTGTTACAGGGGAGTTTTTCCTTTTGTTGCCATCGCCAGTGCTTGCTGATGTTGGGTCCCTGCCCTACATCAAAAGTGTTAAGTGTATTAAGGCACTCCTTTATAACGTGTTTCCAGTAGAAGTGATTGGGTAGAAAATCTACAATGGAAACCCACATTCTTTATTCAGATATTTATATCCAAAGTTATATTGAGGTTTCACCAAACTGTGTCTTTTCAGTAGAGGATTCCCTCTTTGTGTTCCCTTGCTGAGTTGCAGAGGAGAGACACGCATTTTTTCTCCTTTTTTCTCCATCAGCAGTAAATACCAACAAGAACACATGACTCTGTTTAGTAACAGTATATCAGCTGTTGCTGGATCAGGAAAACCACATGTTGATTCAAGTTTTAGGTACTATTATAGACTTTTTTACTTTATGCTACGTTACACATCTTCTCCACGACATTAACAAAAAAAAAGATATAGGATGAGGTAAAGGAGGGTCAATATTTACAGATTAAACTACCTGGAGTCGTTAAAATAAGTTCCATGTAAAAAAGCTACAGCTACTAGTAATTATTGCTTTATAATTTACTGCTTTCCTTTGGTTCCTGCTTTTTAAAAATGTGGGAAAAGTGCATTTCTAGGACTTGAGGAGGTTTGGGGCTTAGCCAGGCCCATTTAACTTAACTAAATGAAATGCAATGAGGATTAGCCAGTGCATGTTTATTTTAGCTGCCCAGTTTGTAGATGTTAGTTAAAAAGCACCAACATTTGGCCTAATGAAAACTGGCCTGGCAACCCAAAGTCCAAGGTGTGTTCAGATATGTGTGGTGATCCATGTATGATCCAATGTATGATGGAAATATCTTTATGTAAAGGGAACCGGTAGATTACAATGTTCTCAGGCATTTTGTGTTGATTTCAACTATTTATTCTCCTTTGGATTGACTTTTCTAATTGTCTTCGAGTCAACACACATGTAGCGTAGACATCATTATTTACGATAGAACATATTAATTTAACAGTGTGGTGTTTCTACTTTTAAAGGCTCTTACATTCCTGCCCAACTCTGCCTCTGGGTAGTAATGTAAGATCCTAATTTTAATCATTTTAAATTTTAATTTAACTTTATATACTGTACTATATGTTATTTGTACAATCAAATTTGATCTTAATCTAAAATATTACATCATATTTATTAGTTGATTATATTTGGTATGTATGATCTAAATCTGCAAAGTAACTAAAGTTACCACCAAAGTCAAATGAATGCAGTGGAGTAAAATGTACAATATTTAAGCAGCATGAAATGGAAATACTCAAGTAATGTAAAGTACTTCAGAAAATGTACTTAGTTACTTGCAAAGTGGCCAAAAACAACCCAGTAAAACAGAGAGCGGCCAAAATTACTGTAGATTGAAGTCAGGTAGTCCACATACTTTTGGCCGTAGAGTAAAAAATATTTCATTCATGTAGTTAAAAACAGATGCGTGTGTTTTACTGACCTCTGAAGCAGAGTTCCACCTTTCTGTCAGATCGTCCCGGAAGGTTGGAGATCTTCCTCAGATTCACACTGATGGACATGATGATCCTGCTGACTGGACTGACTGCTCACATCATGTCCCTCTTCTGCTTTCTTCTGTCTTCTCTCTTTAACAGTTGGAAACTTACTGCTGTGTGTATTTTAGTAACAGTGTGATGTAAGGTAAATGAGTGTGTGTGTGTGTGCATGCGCGCATGTGTGTTAGGGCAGGTCTACTGTTTGAGAAAGCAAATAGAGCTGCTCAACTAGTTTCCTCCTTAGAACACACGCACACAAACACAGACACACACACACAAACACACACACATACACACACAGGGGGGGATCAAGTAGGAAGCCAAGAATTTGATACTGTGAAAACAAGAACAAGGAAATATTAACTGTTAAATTAATTTATTTTAAAATTAATCCAGAATTGCTACAATCTACAATGTTTTTAACATGAAAAATAGATAGATAGATAGATAGATAGATAGATAGATAGATAGATAGATAGATAGATAGATAGATAGATACTTTTTAATGTAACATAGTTTGGTTTGTTAATACAGAGGTAGCATTTAGATAATTCACTTAACCCTCTGTTCCCCTGGGGTCAAATTTGACTCCTTTAAAAAAGTCTATATCTGAAATATAGGTTTCTTTTTAATCAAATTACCACAAAAAATTTGATTGGATTTCTTTTAACGCTCTTTACAAATACAATTGATCACTTTCATTCCTGAAGAAACTCATCTATATGTTCCTCTGATCTTAACTATTAGTTAAAATAATTCATAATTTCTGCTTTTTAAACTCAAATATTAGGTATAATTTTATATAAATGAGGGTAATTGACCATGAATTCCAAAAAGTACTGTTAAACTAGAGGTAGCAAGCTGGTGTTAAGTAAGCTAGAAAACAAAACAAAAAAGTCTGAAAAAGGGACAAAACGTTTTTAAAACGGAAGGACCACACAAGGGTTAAGTATAGGTATTAATACAACAATACAAAAATACTCCATCACATGGGGAGTCACATGATCGGCTGGACAGAGATGGCGGCTTAAGTTGTAGTTCCATGCCCTTGTCAAAACGTTGTTTTATATGGTCCAACTTTGATATTTTACCACTTTGTGCATTTGAAAAAGAATGACAAACTAGAACAAAGTCACACGCGGCGATATTGACGCAATTATAGAAATGAAAGGCAGAAGCAATATCCAGCTGCACTTTCATTTGGAACACAGCTTTTTTGATAATGGGCGATCTCGCATTTTTAGTTTGGAATTGTGGCAAACTCCTCATAAATGAGCCAGCACTCTGGACTTACTAAGAAAGAGAAATGTTGACACTTCATTATTAAAGGAGACTCATTTACTGCAGGTGGATGTTGGCTGTTTAGCAAATAGATTCTATCACACAACTGCATCCTCATCAGCAACCTGGAAAACAAAAGGTGTGGCCAATGTTGTCAAACGGACTCTCCCACTTAAAGTGTTGTCCTCTTGGTCAGATGATACAGGCAGGATTGTGATCTCTACAACAGAATTTGGTGCCCGAAAAATTTCACTTGTGTCAGCTTACGCGCCTAATATTTTTGATGGCCAATCAAACGCTGGAGATAATGGACTGTGCATCGGAGTGCGAATGTGTGTGAGTGTATATCTGATGAGCAGGTGGCACCTTGTACGGCAGCCTCGGCCACAGTGTATGAATGTGTTTGAATGCTGAATGTTTTCTGTATGATGTAAAAACGCTTTGACTAGTCGTTAAGACTAGAAAAGCTTTGTATCCTAATCCCTCAGCCCCAGTCTTAACTAGACGCACCTCCTCTTTATTTCCAGTTTCTAGATCCTCACGCCAAGGCTTCCACTTGAGTCCTGATTTATTGTTTCTCCATCTTAACAATGGACTGTAAATTGACTGCTTTTCTAGTCTTAACAACTATATTCGAGCTAAGGCTGCCACACAAGGTGACTGCTCATCAGATAAAAACTCACACATTTAAACTCGGGGGTTCAGTGTCTTGCCCAAGGTCACTTTGAAACTTAGACTGCAGGGTTTTGAACGTTTTGAAAGACATGTAAAAATGGATGGGTCCCACCATGTTGATTCAAGCCCGTATCTCAGTGGCTAAAATTGTTTTATCCAGGATTCATATTGGGAACTCTATGATACCTCTATCCCCTCCTGCTGGCTATTGGCAAAAATTCCAATCAGCGGTATCTAAATTTATCTGGAAAAGCAAGTGGCCGCGACTTAAGAAGTCTACTCTACAGAGGAGGAGAGAGGATGGTGTCACTCAGTTCCCAACTTAAAACACTATTTCTGGTCCTTCGTGTTGAGGCCCCTCCTCACCTGGTTTAATACAGATACATCTGTTTGCTGGCGTACCTTAGAGGGTGCCATGACAGAGCCTTGGTCACTCCATGACAGAGCCTTGGTCACTCCATAATAGAGCCTTGGTCACTCCATGACGTTCTTTTTGGCAATGTTTCTAACAAACAGTGCCAACTACGCTTGGCCCCATTATCTCACATCTTATCAAGATTTTGGAAATTAGCTGAAACATGCTGCCGTGGAGCTTGTAACTGGCGCACTTTTTCCCCAATATTTATTAATACGGCACACCTGATTGGTGGGAGGCCATAACATCCCCACAATGGAAACAAAGGGGAGTCTGCTGTCTAAAAGACATTTTTAGCGAGGTTGGCTTGTTACCATTCTCTGACTTGCAGAACACATTCAATCTACCACGTTACTCCTTTTTCTTTTACCTGCAGTTAAGGTCGGCACTCAAGACCAGACCAGAAGATCCAGACCATCGGCAGATTCACTACACTTTCATTCATAGGACATATCTCACCCCTGTGAAAATGCATCACATGATAATAATTAACAGCCCTTTATGCACTTTCTTCCCAATTAAAGCAGAAGGCACATATCTACACATGTTCTGGGAGTGCGCTCCCGTTGGTCAGTTCTGAAACAGTATTGCATCAAACATCTCCGGCTTGAATAATGTCACTGTGCCTGTTACTGTTAAGGTCTTGATTCTGAATAACATGTCAACCTTTTGCTCTTTGAGACTCAGAAACATGCTGTGTTTGCTGGACTTACAGCTGCAAAGAGAATGATTGCAACCCGTTGGAAGACACCCCATGATATATCTATCCGTGCATGGGCCCTCGCCTTCTTGGATGTTGTGTACAGTACATGGAACTATCGAGGCGCGCATCCATGGAGCACCGGAAAGGATCCTGGACACTTGGCGCGGCATTGCTGACTCTTTACGGTCCGGGCTGTAGCCTTCTGCTTTGCATTCTGGAGAATTTTTATGCCCCTATTTCTACCTTTTTCTGAATCAATGTATACTGGAAATATCTTTATGAAAAGGGAAACATAGATTACAATCCAAATATAAATACATAATGGAATATATTGTACTATGGCTCTCATGTTGGGGATGTAACCACTTTAAATCTGCAAATGACAATACTGAACCAATCAATTATAAATTAATTTATTTTAATGAATTAATAAACCCCTGGATTGTAATATTTCAGATGGGTTTAAGCAAGATTTTTATTTTTGTCGAAATGTAACTCTAACCATCTGTGTTCTCTGAGATTTGGATGAGCCATGATATTTTGATTAAAAATTAAGTAATATTAGACTATTACAATAATAATTACATGATTGCTCTGCTGATATGGTAGATCCCAGACCTTCTGACAGTCGGCCAACTTAACTAACGACCTCCAGCTTGAATTGCTGTTTTCATAGAGGCCAGTCCCAGCTGGAGGAGAGGGCAGTGACGGGTTCTTTTTTGAACAGCGGGGAAGGAAAGGTAAGTATACGAACTGTAATCACTTGATTGATAAAAGAATGTACAAGGTACGTAGCTCGAGTGAAGTGAGTGTCGCACTGTTGCTTGCTCTGTAGAAAACTATTGGAACTGTTGGGTCCATGTGGATTCTTGAGTGTGGTCTAGACCTACTCTATCTGTAAAGTGTCTTGAGATAACTCTTGTTGTGATTTGGTACTATAAATAAAATTGAATTGAATTGAATTGAATTTTATACATGCTACCTGTCTCTGAATGAAATCAAGTGATTCAGGAGGGCAAAAACATTAAGATATAATATAAGTTAAGGTCAAATCTTATAAACAATAAGATAGATACTTCAGGTAGGGAATAAGTCCTTACCCCAAGTGAAGGTACAAGCGGCTGACATGGGTTTCCTCAGTAGGGGGGCTGGCGTCTCCCTTAGAGATAGGGTGGAAGCACAGTCATCCGTGAGGAGCTCAGAGTCACGTTGAAAGGAGCCAGTTGAGGTGTTTGGGCATCTGGTAAGGATTCCTCCTGGGTGCCTCCCTAGGGAGGTGTTCCAGGCTCGTCCAGCTGGGAGGAGGCCTCGGGGATGACCCAGGACTAGGTGGGGAGATTATATCTCCAACCTGGCCTGGGAACGCCTCGGGATCCCCCAGTCGGACCTGGTTAATGTAGCTCTGGAAAGGGGAGTTTGGGGTCCCCTGCTGGAGTTGCCCCCCCCCCACGACCCGATACCGGATAAGCGGACGAGGAAGCAGAAGAAGAAGATAGAATATAAGTTAAAGATAAATCTTATAAACAGTAAGATATAAGTTGAAAATATTATTTTATATACTTTGTACATTAAATGGCTAACAGTTGTTGCAAAAGACAGTCAGGAGAGGTCACGAGTAAATGGAAAGTGTATGTTGCAGAAAGGAAAGACAAATGTGAAGCTTTAAATGTGAAGTATGAGACAATGGAATAAAAAGTATGACTTTAAGGATCCTCCAATCAAATGCAACATATCATGATGCATTCAAACCTTTCACAAATAACTCACTGCTGAATGTGCCCACATGTGTCTGTGTGAGAGAGAGAGAAAGAGGAAATGTTACTCTAATGAACCAGATAAACCAGAGAGTCCCCATTGTCCACAATTAGGCCGCCGTCTGCCATAGTGACCCCCTTCTCCTCAAGATTGATATTGAACACAGATATGTTGGAGATGGGCAGTCTGCCCTGTTCCTGTCCTACCTACAGCACCTTTAAGTGTACAAAAATGTACTAAGTTGGTGAAAAACAGAAAGAGTGTGGTGAAAGTGACAGAAAGAAAATGAGAGCAGAAGGCTTAGATGAAGCAGGAGTATGGCTTGGAGAGGCAAATAAACAAAGAGAAGGGGTAGACAAGAGAAAAGCTTGCAAAGAAAATAACCTTTAGATTTAGTAGATAAAGAAGATGAAAACCCAGTGGCAGTAGTGGACTATTCAATACTTATTGCCTTAATGCCGTAAACAATGGAGAGACTGCCAAATTCACAGGATGACAGTCCACAAACTAGTCTGAAAAGACTGAGCTAGAGCATTCACAGCAGTTTCACGGACCAAAAAGAGCTAAATGTACTTTTGAATTTGGATATTGGAGTTCTTATTAATAATACTTTTGTTGGTTCAGAGAGTCCATCTCAGAGATGTTATGTTTCACCAGTGTATATTGTGCACAGTGTGTATGATATGTTGGTGGATTGTATGGAGTTAAATTTAACACAGTTACTTTTACTTAGGATTCAATAACAATTAACCTCCTTCTTGCCTTTACCTGAGAAATATTTAAATTATAGTTTTCTTATCAATAGAGTAAAATATAAATTTTTCCAAATGCAAAAAGCTGATGAAGTACAAAAGTAAAGTACCCAAAAAATCAATAGTAAATGCATAGTTGACTAGAAGTTGTAAAAATAAGGCTGACAAAGACTAAATATGTTTTTGCGAGTCAAATTTTGATCTTTTTCTAGATTTTGAACTAGGGAATTTCCCCAGCGTGGGCTCAATTAAGTCTGTCTCATCGTAGGTGGCAAACAGTTAATTTTTGATTTCAAAGACAAAAGAGTCAGTAGCAGAGTTTGTCGAATACTTTAAGATATTATTGTAATCTGACATATTTTGGTCAAGAGGAATTAGGATTTTTGCAACCAAAACATATATTTTCTGAAATATGATGTTTTATTATTACTAAACTGCCCAAAAATATATGGGCCCACAAGTCCAGCTGAAATGATTAGTTGCTTAATCAGTTAGTTGATTGACAGAACTTCTAGTTGATCATTTCCGGTTTAAAAAATGTAATTTGTTTTGATAAAGAGGGTTCAACCGTATGACCTTGAGGTCTGCTTCCCCAAACAAAAGACACTGGACAAAAGATTCTGTCCAGAAGAACAGACCAACATCCAACAGGCTGACTGAGAGAAAAAGAAGGGGTGCGAGAGACCGGATCTTGTTCTGGCTTATCTGATGCATGTGAAGGACTGTGGTGCACATATAGCCCAAACATTCTTAAAATACACATACACTGTTAGGAGAACCTAATCTATTAGAAGTAATTATTTTTACTCTTAAAAATAAGTTCCTGGCAGATGCCGCTCCTTGTGGGCATGCGACACTCCGGCACTGCAAACAGTCACAAAAGAAAAGGGAACTCCCTGCTGAGTTCAATGATACCTCACACAAGAATCTACGTCATGCAGTTCATTAGCTGTTAAAGGGGGCTTGGCCAAAGCATAAGGGTAGGGGGAAACCTTTACTGTAGGCGTGCTCCTTGCACGTCGGGGTTACTGGCGTAAAAGCATAGGGTGCGGGGCAAACCATCACCAATCAAAAAGAAACTCTCTGCTGAGTTCAATGATACATCACACAAGACTCCACCTTAAAGCTTACAGCTTGGCGTTTTCACTAAACCTGCTTTCTGAAACTGACCTCAGATTTGTCTGAGTAGTAAATATGACTTCAGTCAGTCGTTAAGTGGATCAGTTCCAGATCAGTAACCTGACACGTCTGTGACTTCCAGGAGGAAAGACTGAGGACTCCCAGCAGGATTCTTTATCCTTTGATGATGAGGGAGGAGATTTGCCCCGGCAGCGTGTAGACGATGAGGCCGAGGAAGAGCGTGAGGATGGCGAGGATGACCAGAGCGATGATGTACTTCAATTATGAAGTAAAATGTAATGAAAAAGAGTTTTCATACTCAATATAACTTTCTTTTTTTAACTTTTTATTTTTTTATGATCAGTGTGATTTTTGTTTTTTTTTGGTTCTTTTTTTATTTTTTATTTCCACACCAGGTATATGTGTGTGTGTGTGTGTGTGTGTGTGTGTGTGGGCAGCTGACAGTAAAAAATAAATAATCTCCGATGGCAGAGACGCAACGGGAGTTGCATTTAGCAGCATGTCTGAAACCCACGTTCACCAGAAACCTACTGGTTACTATGTAAGTACTATAAACCGAAGTTAAAAACAAACCTGCCACTTTCAATAGCACCACAATTACTTGAATTAAAATAAAACAACCCTTACCTGAACTAAAGATTCAGTATAATGTTAATTTCAACATCATTAATTCCATCAAAACAACTTGTCATAATCCAGTCCCTCCAGGATTTTGCAACCTTTTTTGAGATTGTTATGGCCCAAAATGACTGATTTCGCAGGAGCTTCAGTAAAAGTCTTTTTGTATTTTTGTTGCGATTTTTTTTGTATAGTTCTTCAAGAATAAAAAGGACACTTGTTTTGGGAGAAGAAAACTACTCTGGGCAGAGTAGTTTTCTTCCTAGTAACCTTACCAAAAAGGCCTAGGATGCTGCAAATGTTGGTATGATATGAAAATGGCTGGTGGATTTAAGATAAAAAAAATAATAATGTATCGTATGAATCAAATTTGAACATATGTGTCAGTGGCTTAATTTCCTATCCTTTCCTGGCCTGGGCTGGCTTTGGACACACATTCATACGGTTTGATTGCACTATAATTTGTCATTGCACTTACAACTACGAGCATAGCTGTCCTCATTTTAGGTCATCCTGTACATCTCATCTCCGGTTTTTCCTATATCCCCCGTGTGTGTTCGTGTGTGTGTGTGTGTGCACGCACCAATAGTGGGGACGAACCCGCTGCAGAGAGCCGATAGGATTGAAACAGCAGCCGGTTTCAGCTAAATCAGAGTGAAAAATCATTGATGTTACGTTGACGATGTTGACGGTCTGGAATGTTTTACACGGCCGTTGCCTGTTATTTTTGTTGGTAAATGTGAGATGTACATACGTCCTGCTCCTTATGTGGGTTGGCTGGCATGGAAGTCACTCCAAACAAACGTCTTCAACTGACTGTGTAAACTATACAAAGTATTTTTTAAGAAAAAGATGAATGCAACGTTTTGTATAATGATATGTCAATCACATGAAGTGTGATTACAGTTCTGTATGTTGGAAAACCGTAAACAGCCTCAAGCACCACCCTGATAGAGGCAAGATTGCCAAAACCGTTTTGGTAAATAAAGCATTGGGTGCTGGAGAAGAGGTGTACATGTTTTATGTAGATGGCCTTCCACTGAAACTAAGAAACTGTATTATTGAAAGCTGACCAGGAAAAGGTGGGGTTATGATATTTTAGCTGCTGGTTAGCTTTTTTTTATAACTTACACTTTTAAATATGACGAAGAGATTGACAACGTAAATCAAAAATGAAACCAGCCTGTTGTTCATGTCAAATCTCCAATCTTTTTTTTTCCATTAGCAGGAAAGTTTTGCCAATGCCGTCGATGTATTGGATTTCCTCCTGTTTCATATTGCTCCTCTTGTCCTTCTTTTTCTTTCCTTTCTTCTCGGCCTCCTCACTCTCCTTCTCCTCCCTCTCGAAGTCCTCTGTTGTTTTGGGGCGAGTCAGCGGCCACCAGCCCTTCATCTTCTTAGCGTGAAAAAGGGAAAATCGAGGTCTGGCTTGATCCTTCGCCATCTTAATTGTACACTTACCGGATGACTTTGCCGCTCGCACCATGTCGTTGAGCCGTAACTCTATGGAGCCTGAAGGAGGAAGAACAAAAGCAAGATAATCAAGAGTTAGAATCATAAGCATTTGTTCTCACATGTACTAAATCCCAAATGCTGCCCGAATTCCAACCGCTTGTACTTGATACTCATATGATGGGCTATATGAGATGTAAAAATGCAGTTGTTGCAGATTAAGTATGGAGCTAGATTTTTTTTCTTTAGTACATGCGAGAAAATAAATGACCTGAGAGCAAAAAAAATACCATATAAAATACCATTTCATACCAGTAGCTAAAAATAATATTTAAAACAAAAAAAAATGTAAATACAAATTTGAATTTTTTTTAATTATTTAAAAAATCTCTCTCGAAATACTTTTTTTAAACTATCAAATATATATTTTTTGCTATCAGTGTGAAAAAAAACTCAAAAAAATTGGCCAGTTGGTTGAGCACCGTCTTGTCTTTGGAGTTCACCTGAATCATTACACCATTGTCACCGTCAAAGATGCACTGCCTTGGTTAATAGCGGAAGCTTGCGTTAGCTAACTATCAGCTAGCCCACTTCTACGTGAATACCTTTTAAATATCTAAACACTTTTCAACAGTCAAACTGAAACAGAGCTCCAGGTCCTGCGGCTGCAGACGGACCACCATCATTGGGGCTAGGCCAGCGTGGACACATTGCCGCTGGAGCTCCAATCAGATCAGATCAGGTCAAGGTTGGCAGCAAAGCTTTCTAGCAATGTTCACGCTGGCCGATCCCCACTGATGGCGATCGCATCCTTAATCAGACCACACCTATCTTCGTACTGGGCCTTCATTTTGATCACAGGTACACAACTGCAAAGTTTCATGGCTGCATCTTGCACCATTGTGAAACTATTCCGTGGACAAAATGTGTCCACTGACATTTACAAATTAGGCAAAGTACTCAAACCGCCTCTGTGGTAGTTCCCGCTACTTTGCCATTATAACACATCTGCACATACGATACAACTTTATTATCCGTTTAACACTGATATTAACTTTGTGTTCCCAAACAGCACTGCTCAAAAATACCTCACAATTTGAAAACAATCCAGAATTGCTGTTGCGGCTGAGAAATTATTTGAAAATGTATTGTCCTGTCTGTTGGTGTGTCTCACCCAGGAAGTCATTGGCAGCGATGCGGTCATAGTCCCAG